>NW_009953959.1:261974-287251 GCF_000747805.2 Chaetura pelagica
GCTGCCCTCGCCCTCCATCCCGGCTGCCCTGGCCCCCCAGCCTGGCTGCCCTGGCCCCAGGGCCCGGCTGCCCTCACCCCCCGGCCCGGCTCCTTCCGTGCCCATACTTCGGATAAAAGACCCTTTCCTACACTCTCCCTTCTCTTTCATCCTGAGGAAGAGTTGCCGAAATTATTTTTTCCCCTCTTCCTTTTAGTCTACAATGGATTTTGGATAAACAAGATCTGTTGAAGGAGCGCCAGAAAGACTTGAAATTTCTGACCGAGGAGGAATATTGGAAGCTGCAGATATTTTTTACTAATGGTAAAGCTGCTTTGCTTATTTTTTATTATTATTATTTTTTACATTTCAGCCATAAAAGCCTGTGCAAGTTGGAATTGCATAGAGAATGAAATGTTTTACGTTATGGTGTTAGTTGTGCTCTCACAACCTCTTCTAACAAAGAACTGGGATGCCAGTAATGTTGTCTTTCATCAGTTGCACTAACACAGGCAAATTAGCTGCATACATAATGTTTTAAGTAGTTATGGGGCAAAACATAGTACATTTTTGTATTTTCAAGAGGTTGTTACCAAAAACATCAGGAGAAGCAAGCAGAAGCTGCTAAGCTGGGGTGTGAAAGGCTTAGTGTCAAGTGTTAATAATACTCAAACTGGGCATTTCGTGGGCTCCTGTTTTATATCATCTGTCCAGCCCTAGTAAACAGCAAAGCTTGGGAACTTGTTATTTATGTTCATTTATGTTCTTTGAAACCTGCACCACAGCCTGTGCCTTGCCATGTGACTGGTTCCCCAGCACCGTGTGGCTCTTAAATTGTCTTCAAGTTTCTGAGAGCTGTTGGCAGGCAGCTTATTCTCCCCAAGGGTCTGGAACTTGTCTGTGAAGTTACCTAAGGCCTACTTCAGTCTTCAAAGCATTTGACCCATCTGAATGGCTGCACTGGAGCGTATCACATTACGCAGGCACTTAAGCTCTTTCCTTTGCAATTGTTCAGCATTAAAAAAAAAATACCTCCTCAAGTAAAAGTGATATTGCTAAGTAGTAATTTGTTTGCACACAGGTCTTTAAATATTTTTCCCAGCCATCCTTTTAATGTACAGAATACTTAGTTTTTCAGCTATCTGGCCAGAAGGGCTTGAGACAGAGAAGTTAAGTGACTTTCCTAAGGCTACTGGAAGATCTTATGTCAGTGCTGGAAATATATCTGTCAAAGATACTTCCCCAGCTTCTGTCTTAGCCTAGCTATTTTTATAATAATTGTGTATGCTGCAAATCTGATTGCTGGGGATACATCTGTGTTACTGCTTACATGGCACAAGGAAGTCAAGCTAGCCATGTTTTACCTCCCTGATCAATTCCTGAAGCTCCGTAATGCAAAAAAGAAAACGAGGCACTGATATTTCTGAAGCTGTATTTATAAGGTGATTTTCACTAGTATTCATTTGAATCGTGCAACATGCTTTTTAAAATGTTTCTCTGCAGTGTTTTTCTTGAGTAAACAAAGACTTACAAAGTGGACAAGGTGGTTTCAGTTGGCGACTCTCGAGCTCCTTTTCCCTGATGCTCCTTGCTCAACCTGAAGGCACAGCAGCAGCTGGAGAGGGGCTCTGCCAGCATCTCCCATGTGTGCCTACAAGCACAACTTACCCTGGGGCAGAGAGTGGTGCTGGGCACCCATCCCTTCTGTAGCAAAGAGAGGCATCTTCATGGGGAGGACAGTCAGGGGCTGCTCTATCCAGATGGGAGCTCAGGCAGAGGATGCCATGTTCAAGCCCCTGGTATGTGTTATATCATCACCTGCCTCTGAATCAGGACCCTGCTTTGGGCTTATAGAGCCTCTCCCACCTCCTGCATCACCTGGGTAGGGATATGAGTCTTGGCCATGGCTTGTCACATTCATTATGTGTCTGCCCAGGAGATGGATGTTCCCTAAAGCAACCAAAACATTACCTGGAGAGACAGTTTCCTGCTGCTTTCTCATTGAAAAACAAGTGCAATAGATCACAGGCTGATTTTATGGCCATGCACAGCTACTCAGAATGTTAATACTGTAGAGAAGGAAGACTGTCATCTTCTAAAATAGGATGTTGATTTCTCTCTTTGAAATGCCAGGTCTTAATAGACTTCTTGGTTGCAAAGTGCATTAATTCCTTTCCCTTTCTAGTTTAGGGCAGAAGCTGTAATGTTTGTGTTACAGGCTACTCAAGACATTAAAAATTAAAACAATCTTTTTTTAAAAAAAAAAAAAAAAAGCCAATGAAACCACTTATTTTATAAAGGAATAATCCAGTGGTTTCCTTAAAAATATTTAAAAAATTAATTACAAGTATTGGACTTTTTCCCAGCATGTACAAGCTTCCATTTCATTAAGTCTCTCTAGGCTCTTGTCCATTTTTTTCCCTAAACCACACTTCTCTGACAGCAGATGGCCTAACCATTTCTGAAAATCCCATGGGAGTGAGAAACATATTTGGAGAATTCTGTTCAGCTTAATCTTTGGATTTTTCTAATGCCCTAGCAGTAAGACAGCTTTGTAGCCCCATGGTCAAATCAAAGGAAAAAATCCTTTCAAACCTTCCAAGATACACTGATAAATATTCTAATATTTGTACAAATGTTACATACTGAGTTTAACCTCTTTTCTAGCAGTATTGCTTGTCCTACTGTCACTGGTAAGCTAGTCTCAATTTGATATTCTTGTTTTTAGGAAGAGAGATATGACATGGACAGGGTCTTTATGTTGCTTTGGGGAATTCTAGTGGGTGACAATTAGTTACGTATTTCTGCAGGGAAAAAAAAAGGTTGCCAATTGTCAGTGCTGTTTGGAGTGGTTTTCTTCTCCTACATTCAACCCTCTTCTAGCCAACAATGTCCTTGGTATTTTCATGTTCTAAAGTTCTGTGATGTTCAGTAAAAGTATACCCTGACTGTTCCCTAGGGATACAGGGATAAGAGCTTGAGGAAAGAAATCTGAACTCATGCTTAAGTAGAGACTAAGACTTCAGTGCTGACTAGTAACAAATAGTTTGCTTTTCCTGTCAGTGGTCACTGTCTTGATCTTGCTTTGCATATTTTAAATATAAATTTAACTGTATTTTAAATATAAATTTAAGTTTATTTTAAATATATATTTAAGTGTATTTTAAATGAGCAGTTTGGACATTTCTGGTGAGGGAGGGGAAAAAAGAAGAGAGTCTTAACACAGCCAAGCCCTGCTCTAAATAGAAGCCGTGGAGAAGTATGGGAAAAATAGCAAGCAGCAACCTTATGTTTCACTCTGCCATTCTCTATATCTGACCCCTGCTCTTAATCCCAGCTTGATGCATCTGATTTGCTTGGCACCTTTCCTTTGCCTGGGAGGCCAAACAAGAGCTACCTGCACAGATGACACCAGGGTTGTTTCTTGGCCAACTGGCAGAAGACCACTGTGATGGAGCAGCTGACTGCATCCTCTGGTCTCCCACCCCCTCTCCCTAGACTGAATATGTAATTTTTTTAACACCTGCTGCCTCTGCCAAATGCAATGACCATGTTTGTGTTGGCAGCTTTACTTGTTTTAAAAAACACACAACACATGCATTTTGCATAGCACTGAAAAGGCATAGACTTAGGTTGTAAGTATTTGAATTTGTTTTGCTCTAAAATGGAATACCCAAGCTCTACCCTTCTGAGATGTGTGTTGCCATCTTCTTAAAGGTCACGCTCACTTTGTACACCGTGAAGTCGAGTTACATTTCCCTTTTTAAAGGTGTCCTCAAGTCAGGATGCAGTGCTGATTCTTCACCTGTAGGTTTACAGCAACATTTTGTGTCCCCAGAGGGCTGTATCTGAACTAAGGGAGAAGACTGTGCTGCTGCTCCTTAGAATTCCCAGCACTAGTCCTGTTTTGAGATCCTTTGCTAATTGGTGTCAGATTGTTGTAAAAACTCAACTCAAGCTTTTGTTCATTTTTTTTTTTTAAGTTATCCAGGCTTTAGGTGAACATCTTAAATTAAGACAACAAGTTATTGCCACTGCTACAGTCTACTTCAAGAGATTCTATGCCAGGTAGGACTGTTTACTATGATGGTATGAGAATAAAACATTTGATAGGCACATTTTGGTAGCCCTTTTAAAATGCAGTTCTGTATTAAAAACAGTGCCACTTTTGTTTTCTGGATGGTGTAAAGCTTTTGTGCTAATAAAGTTAACGTAAGCTTTGCTTTTTCAAAAGGAAGTGTGGTGCTCTTAATAGATTAATCGTTCTACGTGTATGAAACAACATATTATAATTTTGTTATAACATTTCAGATATTCCCTAAAAAGTATAGATCCAGTATTAATGGCTCCTACGTGTGTGTTTTTGGCATCCAAAGTAGAGGTATGAAGTATTACAATTTTTTAATGTAAAAATATGTGATGTATGAGAGAGAGAAAACGTTTAAGACTTTTAAAATTTTTGTCATTCTTCATGCTTTGGGGTTTGAAACCTTCTCTTTTTTATATGGATTTCTATAGCAATTTAAGAAAAGGAGATGGAGAAGGCCTTCAAACATGTTATTTAGTATTTGGTCTTTCACAATTTCATCTGAGTTACTAACCCTGAAGGACCTCTGAAAATTGGAAAGCATTTTAAATGCCTGTTGCACTGTGATACAGTGTTTACATATTTACATACACTATCTCTTAAATTGTGCAGTGTGGCCTTTCTGGTGTCTTTTTCCTTATTTATGTTTACTCAAACTTTAAAACATAATTTAAAAATTTCTCCTAATTACCCTTTTCCCTTTCATATAGTGAGGGATCCTCAGAGTTTACCACACTTTCATTACTTGAATTAAAAGTATGTTGTAGCTCGTATGGTGTCTTTGAGAATTAGGTGTAGTGGTGAGAAAGCTCCATGCCTTTACCTTGAGAAGTCCACTTTAAATGTGGCCAAGAGTTAGCAGCAGCTGGGTGCTGCCCTTAGTCCTCTGTAATGCAAGACATGTTTCAGCTGTTTGAGAAGTGTCACAACTTGGCTGGTTTGTGATATGTCAGCACTGAGGAGTTGTGCAGGAGGAACTCCAGGACCTAGCAGCTGGTAGCAGCAGTCCTACTAAACCAGTGTTTACACACGATACTGTTGCCTGTACAAAAGCTGTGACACATTCCAGTGTTTGGCAGAGATGAAGGAAAGGAGAAAAATGCAAAATATTGGAGCAAGTGTTTTTTAACAGCCTGTTAATTAAGCCTATAGGGAAGTGTAAATGTAGAGTGTACGTACACCAATTTACCTTATATACCAATTACTAGAGGTCAGTGCAGCCTTCTTTACTCTGTGGCTTCTGCAATTCCAGAGGGCAGCTGCAGTGGTAATGGTTGTGCTATGCACTTCTCTGAAGGAATATTTTATATGGAGAAATTTTTCAGCTTTCTGACTGTCTCAGCTGAAGAGCTTAAGGCTTTGTGGAAACATAAAGAAAAAGGATAGTTAATGACAGGTTTCTAAAAGCAGTTTTCTCTCCAAGCGGGTTAAAGAAAAACAACTTACCTTGTTGAAACCCTCTATTTCTATTTTACATGTAGTTTTAGCCAACTAAGCTTTAGTACCTTTCAGAAATGTTTACTGTCCCTCATAACTCAAATAGCAGAGTATCTAATAAATAAAAACCCTCTTTACCTACAGTCCTTTCAATTACTCTGTTCACCTTAAGAAAAAGAAAAGGAAAGAAAAAGGGGTGGGGGAAAAATACAGCATAAAGAAGCCTAGTTTAGTAAGAAGCCATTATTTTAATTTAATAACACTGAGTATATGGTATTTCAGGTGTTTCACCTCATTTACCATTCTTTTTCTTCAGGAATTTGGTGTTGTTTCAAATACAAGGTTGATTTCTGCTGCTACTTCTGTATGTAAGTATAAGTGATTTTTATTCTGTTGTAGTTAGGTGTCTCTGTAGGGACATAGAGGCTTTTGTTGTGGTTTTATGTTTGTTTTTGAAAGGTAGCCTTTTACCAAGTCATGGAGGGCTTGCATGTTGACTGCTGGAAGCCAGTTAAAGCTATACAGAATAAATAATAACTTCTGGTTTTAAAGATGGAAACAGAAGAGTTCTTCCTCTATTAGTTTTGGTTGATTCTGGTTGGAACTTATGCAAAGCATAAATGAAAACAAAGGAATAAACCATTGAGGTTTACAAACAGTCTTGAGTAGTAAAGTTATTTCTGAACTACTCAAAAATAGAACTGGAAACTTAGGGCTTTATTTGTCTGATTTATAGCACGTATACTTCCAAGGAAGTACCTGCTTTCAGAATTGTTGGTAGGCTCTGTACCTCCTCGTTTTTTAATCCTTTATTCCCATCATAAAATTAGTCTCTGCACATGGTGTTTATTTCTAAAAATATGTCTTATAACCTACATATTATTCACAAATAAATGCAATAAAATTGCACTGTAGCTACTTCCTTCTCTTATCTTTCACACCTGCCTTAGACTTCTCAGTAACTTGCATCTCATCCAATAAGGTCTTAAAGTGATGACTTCCTTAACTGAATGCTATAGTTTGACTCAGGAGGTCCAGCTGCTCTCAGTGGGCAATTTCTGGCTGTGCTCTTCAGAATGTAGGTCAATGCTTTCAAAATCCCTCTTAGCTTCTGAGGGGACAGGTGACTGGCTGCATCTGTAGCCTCCACATGCAGTAAGTGTATGGGGCCATGAGGCTGGCTGTGTGACAGACAGTTCCACCACCAGGAACTGAAATGCATTTCAGTGCCAGCCTGACCAAGGCCAGTACTGGATTTAGCAATAAGCTGCTATTTTTGCAGCAGTAGCATCTCAAAGCACGTCTCTGTGGCAATTTTGATGCATATGTGAGGAAGTTGGATTCTGATAAATATGCAGTAGTTGATTTTGTTTGGACTTCTACAGTGGAGCTGTGCTATTTCTGAAAATGTCAAATCTTAGATTCCCACTGAAGATTTTCCCCGTGGTTCTTCCTTCAGATCTAGAATCCCTGCTCTGATAAGTGTTCTGCATTTCATGGGAGCAGGGACAAAAAGCAACAGGCTTTTTCCTAGTGTTGAAGTGTCTTTTATTCTACCTGCTCTTCCTTTACCAGTGTTGCTTCAGCAGCACACAGCAATTTTTTTTTGAGATCTTCATACAAAAGGAGAAAGAAGATGAGGTAAAAAAGAAGAGACAGGTGAAGGGAGCTAACAGACTGATAGCAGTGGTTGGTTGAAAAGGTTTGTTTGCTTTCAATTAGGTAGAAACATGAAGATAGTAACACATGCTTCCTTTGTAAGGAGGATAATCTCTTCTCAATCTTGAAATAATTAACATTTCCAACAGTAGCCTAGTCTTACTGTCCTACTGTACATTTTCTGGCAAAGCTGACCACGGGTGTAAACATTGACATCTTCTGTCTGGAGGACTGATGCTACCTTTTCATAAGTTATTTAATAATTTACTGAGTGTCATTTAATATAGGGATTACTGTGCACTTCTAGGCTTTAAAATATTACCTGTTTTCTTCTGTGTATTTGGACTTCAAATAGATTTAGAAGTATTTATTTGTACAGATCTCAAACCCACATCCTCAAGTGTACTTAAGTTTCTCTTTGCTCAGCATTCTGTTATCAGATCATTCTGGTTTTGCCACTTAACATCCTTCTTAACAGTGCACTAGTTGTTCCTATTCTTGTAAAATGCATAAGGATAGTTAGGTATCTAAATCAGAGGTCAATATAAACTAGAAAACTCAGTATCTATTCAGACATTCTCTTGGAGGCAGGAGTATCTTCAGTCATATCATATGCCTAAGTATAGACATGTTTACATGGGAAACTCAAGGAGAGAAGCACCCTTGAAAGGTGTCCAGTGCCTAGGACATTTCTCTGTGGGGTGGTGAATTGGCTTCTTGCTTTGCATTTCAGCCTGGGTTTTGCATATCCAAAGTCTTTGCATTGTGGACATACAAGATCTCTTGGCTGGGCTCCCTCATCCTCAACCCTTGTCCTGGCTTTTCTGTAACTTCAGTACGTGGTTTAAACTCTTGCATGTTGAATGATAAAGCCCATCTAAAAATTCACAGGTGAAGGTTCCAGTTGAATTTAGTCTTGGAACTGAGATCCTGAAGAGGCCACAAGATTTAGAGTGATGTCAATAGGTAGATAACTCTCTGAATAACAACTTGTGGCAAGTTGGTAGTTAAGCAGGAGATCTAATGGTGTCCAAAGCAGCAGGCAAGTGTCTGGCTGAATCTTTGTGAAAATCTGGGTTTCAAGTGTATTTCTCTTCCCCTTTCAGGATCTTGGAGTTTTACCACTTTTCTCTTTCGAATACAAACATTTTGTGCTGCAAGCATTTGTGCTATCAGATGGATTTGAAGAGCTCTGTACAGATGAATTAATAGAAAGGGAGAGAAGTATTAATGTTGCCATTTTTAACATACTGATTTCTCTTTACTGCAGTGAAAACTAGGTTTTCGTATGCCTTTCCAAAGGAGTTTCCTTATAGGATGAACCATGTAAGTATGCTATTCAAAATATAACTTGATCAAATAAATTAAAAGACAAATAATTGATAGGAAAAAAACCCTGTCTTTTACATTTTAAGAGAGAAATATTTTCATGGTCATATGTCAGGGTGCTCATAATTTTGGATAGATTGTCAGGAAGGTTGTTTTGAAAAGTAATAATCCTTCTGTAACCTCCATTCCTTAAATTGTTGAAAAGCTGTAAAGAGAGGTGAAGTGACTGAGTGACTAAAAAAGCAGTCTTTATGTAGTATGATGATAAGAGATTTAGCTTGGTTGGGTTTTGTTTTGTGTTCTTTTTTCTTGTATGTTCTTGTTTACAAGTATATTGCTTCAGGGAAGGTAAATAGCCTTTGCACCTGGGATGCTTCCAAGCTTGCACAAAGGAGCAGTTGGCTTAGAGAAAGCATTTTTTTGTCTGTAAAATGTAATGGCTTTTGAAAAATATTTTAATATTTAGAATTTAGATTCACTAGTGGTTTCCAGGCATTGTCAATCACAATGCTGAGAAAATTTGTTGTTTTTCTTGAAATCAGCTTTGACCTGTGATGTAGTATTTGAAAAGTTCTATTTGTAGTATTTTGAAAGGTCTGTTTTTAGATCAAGTACTACTTTTTTGCTTGTGTGCTTTTCACCCAATCTAGAAAGCCAAATGATACATCAGAATATAAAAATATCTAAGACCCTTCAATAAAGCTGTACTGCTGTTTTGCAGATAAAGGCAAATGGAAGTATTTTGGAGTACTGCTTTCCTAGAGTTCAGGCTGTCCAGTCTTTTCCTTTGTATCATTAACACATCACTGTCTTTATGGAAAATGAGCACTGATTTTATTGCTACAATTGGACAGAATATTTCATATTAAATTACAGCTGAAAATACATTAAAAGGCCATTTGGCATGTTAGTGGTCTGCTGAAGAGGCTCTAAGTCTACAAAATACTTCTCTAGCTGTTAAGTGCTTATACACTTATACACTTGATAACAATTTGCTGCTGCCAGGTTTTGAAACAAATCAGACAGGTACTGCCAATGAAATAATCTTTCATGGTAAACTTAATCCAAAGTGTTGAAATGCCTTGTTGCTATGGCTGGAGTTAAGTCATAATCGTGGGAAGGCAACAGCTAATAATAGTTTGATTTCTGTTTGGTTTTGTGGTTTCAGATAAAACCTAAGTGGGACTGCTGGAAATATATGTTGAGAATTTCTGTGCACTCATGATGTTAAACTGGATGCCAGTTAATTCTTTCTGCTGTCTGAAACATGCTGCTTTTTAATTGTGATTTTACCTCTTTGCAGATACTAGAATGTGAATTCTATCTCTTAGAATTAATGGTAGGTGGTTATTTTTTTTTTTTTAACTGTTGCCCCAGTTTACTTTTACTGTTGAATATTTTAAATTTTGTGCTATGAAACACACTTTATGCTAGCTGCATTTTTTTTTTTCTTTTTTTCCCCACTGTAATTTTAGGTTGATGTCCATGCAGGTCTAACATTTACGTTTAATGTAAAAGAGAATGCTGTAATTACTGTGCTGTTGTCTAGTCTGAGTGAGGGCATTCTCATCTCCTTGCATTGAAGGTGGACTTCTCAACAGAAAGAATGCAGATTGCAGGAGCAGTAAGGGCAGGAAGTGTATATGGCTCTGCATCCAAGTGGTTAGAGCACTACTGGGAAGGGTAAAGTGTAAGTTCTGTTGCCAGAACTGCTTTTGTTTTTCAGATAAAGGTAATTTTATATAAATCCTGATGCAGAGACTAAGATGTCAGTGTCCTTATTCCCCCAGATGAAGGGCCAGTCAAGAGCATAAAGAGTTGTATTATTTCTGTGCCCTCTTCTTCTTCTTACCTGGAAGAACCTCGAACTAGACAACATTCCAGCTTCAGCTGAAGGTGTAGGTAGTATTCTGCTCAGGCTAGCCTGTAATCTGATAATTAGAATAATCTTTTAGAGTTGAGGTGTGGGTTTGAATCCTGTGAGGAAAGAACTGAATTCAGGGCCTCCCATTTTCTAAAATGGTGCTGTAACTACCAGGCTGTTGGATGAAAGGAGCCCAATGTGACATTTTCTTCCAGGCACTCTCAAAGAAAGGAGCTGTGCCTGTTTTTTTGTAAGGGTGGTTCTCCCATTGCTGTGTTTTCTAGGGCAGCTGAAAGGATGCAGCCCAGGCTTCTTGTGGGGCTTAGGCAAAGTTGTGTGTAATTTCTGCATTTTGGTTGGACTAGGATGGGTTAGGCACTGAGCTTGCTGTACTGGAGTTGTTCTGCTCAAGCGCAGAGAAGAAAAGAGAAACCAGGAAGGAGCCTAGTGAGTTGGGCAGCAATGGAGAAAGGATATGTCTTGGGAACAGAGCACAGAGGAGGTTGGGTCAAAGTTTTTAACCCCTTTGTAGATACCCAGTTTAGATTTAGTCCTTGAAACCTCTGCTATGCATGGCATTAAGTCCTTAGTTTTGTATACAGGAATTTTATCACAACTAACTGCATTTACAGAAAGTTACATTTTGGGGATTAACTTATTTTTCCAGCCCACTGTATAATATATAGGATGTAGGTAATAACTGTGTCTCACTTCAGTGTTCAGCACATGTAACATAATGTGGCTTCTCCCTGTAGCCTCCAAGCAGTTGCCTGCTTTTTCAAGAGGGTTATTCCTTCTTGTTTACACCAACCTGGGCCTGAAAAGAGGGGATTTTGAGAGCAGTGGATTTTGAAATTTTCTTTCTCTCTTTCCAAACTAGTGTCAATTATTTTGACATGCTTTCCATGTATGGTAATTAGTGACAGACTGTTTTCTGGCAGTCTTTTGTATTTCCAAGAGGGAATTACGGGTTTGTAAGCAAATGAGGTTTCAGTGTGCTGCAGATGTGGCTTTCTGTGTCTCTTAGGGGAAGAACATTGACAGGCTGGCAACCATGCAATGTAATGGTATTCTAGAGAGAGCACTGCCCTCATTAGAGCAGGGCTAGGTGTCAGAATGCTACTTAAAAAAAAAATAAAACAGTAATTGACTTGTAAACCAAATGCTTTCAACATGAAGTGACATGACATTCTGCATTTTAATCTAACTCTTGTCCTGCTGACATTTTTCCTAGGACTGCTGTTTGATAGTATATCATCCTTATAGACCTTTGCTTCAATATGTGCAAGATATGGGCCAAGAAGACATGCTGCTACCTCTTGCATGGTAATAAAGACAATGATTAACAGCAAGAAAGCCAGTGTTTAACAGTCATGCTTCAAAGTTGGTTGAGGCATGCTTAGCCATATTTGAATACAAAGGGTGCCCTAGCTAATCTGTCCCTGACTTAGTTTATTCTCTGTTTAACCCTGTAATGATATTACTTTGCAGTGATCTATTTTTTATTTTTAGACTAGCTGTAATAACACAGGTTTTACACTACTGAGTGGTGACTATGAGTAGAAGTAATCTTTTTGTATTAATATCATCTTTCTGTTGTATTTAGTGATAGGAGGTAGCTAAAAACCCCTATATATTGCTTCTGTGTTAGCAAGAGATCTTATTCTTTTAACTGTTTCTCAAATACAACAAGGTAATAAAAATATTACCTTTCTGCTTGCCCTTACTTACCTGTGAAACAGGGACAATTATTTTATGGTATATGTCAACACTCTCTGCAGAATGACATTTATGAGGCCATAATACAGTGCCTCCAAATCAACTTCTGCTATGACTACAAGGAAAAAAATGAAAGGCTTAAAGATAATTTTTACATGGGAAGAGATTTCTACCCTTGCTGTTTTGCCCTGCAGCCTCACTGTTTCTACCATCTGGAAGACTGACAAAATATTTATAAACTGACAGCAGTTTTTGAAGTCATATAATCTGAAGGATGATACTCACAAGTTCTTTTTTGCACAGGAGGATAGTGAATGACACATATAGAACTGATCTTTGTCTGCTGTACCCTCCTTTCATGATAGCTCTAGGTAAGTAACACAAGTAATGCCACTTGTTTAAATTATTCTGTGCCCTGTCCCAGCAACAAGCATTCCTTTGAGTGCCCTCATAAGATGCTTCAGTACTTTCTTACAGCACTGGCAGTTGTAGCCTTGCAACTTAAAAGGTCTCGGAGAAAAATCAGATCATTAATCCTGAGTTTTCTCTGTTGAACTGTGCAGTGTTGATAAAAACCAGAATGTTTCTAACTTTGTCCAAAGTTGATCTTTGTTCACTGTCCATGTCACCTGGTCTTTGCAGCTTGCCTACACGTGGCCTGTGTTGTCCAGCAGAAGGATGCAAGGCAGTGGTTTGCTGAGCTCTCTGTTGATATGGAAAAGGTAACTAGTTTTTTCCTCCTGCCACCAGTTATGGACAGACCAGAAGTAGTAGTCATGGTTATAAAACTGCTGCCTTACCTGTCTGCAGTACTGATTTGAACTTGATTCAGTGATCATATGTTAGGTGCTGTTGAAATTAGGTAGATTTCTCAGGGAGGGAGACAATGCCAGGTCATTCAGTTGTAAAATTGTAGTCATTTTGGTTGGAAAAGACCTTTTAAGATCATTGAGTCCAACCGTTATCACCCTACTCTGAAAGTCAAGACAGAACCATTGTATAACAGCAGAGTGTTGCTGGTGTTGCCATTTTTCAGGTGGCACCAATACCTTTTGCATTTTTTTCCAGAAAAAGAATTCTGAGTGTTCTTCCTCATTCAAGATTGCCAGCATGAGTTTGACTTTTAAATTCTGCTGCATGTGATTTTCTGATTTGCCTTTCAGCATCATGCCTACATACTGCTCTCATTTTCTCCCTATATATAATATAGCAGAGTGGAAAACATTCTTGTCACTTTCAGGGTGATCAGGACCATGTTGAACAGGGAGACGCCAAGATCATTCACCTGAGCTCCCTGCTGTTGCAAATCCCATGCCAAATTATCTCCTTCATGAATTTTTCAGGTTCCAGGGTGCAGTTGTTATCATCCATGTTCTTCCATGTTCTTCATTCTCACTGGTTTCTTTTACTTTTTTTTTCCCCCTTATTTTTGGTTGACTTCTTTCACTTTTTTTAGCTTCAACAAGCAAGCCAAGCCAAACTAGTACTCAGGATACTCCTTCTCACACAGTTTCACTCTGCTCATGTTTTTCAGTCTTACCTTTTTGAAACTGAGTGTCCAGAATTGAACAGTGTGTTACAGAGGAGACCTGCCATAGCCCTCTGTGCCCTCTTTGTTGTCCTTTATCCCACTGATGGTATCCTGCCATTGTATTTGTATTCCAAGATTCAACTTCACATTTAAGCACAGTGTGGGTGCTCTGCTTCATCAAGAGTTCTGGGAGTTATGGTGTCATGCATGTAAAAGCAGGGGATAATAAATTTGTAGTAGAGGAGAACCAACCTGTATTTGACAGATGAGCTTGATACTGAACATGTTGGGATGTTTTCATGTCCTGGTTCTCCTACCAGTGATCCAATTTAAGCTTGATTTTTTTAACATAAGCACCATGGACCTCTTAGCCAACTATGACTTAAATTTCAAAGATATGTGTTGGTCTAGCACTTAATCAAAGTTCATATATTAAAAAGAAAAAATAAGTCTACCTTTTTAATTTAGCGAATGGTGAAACAAATTACAAGCCAAACACTATCCACATTTTATGCAGGATATTGCAATAGAAATTGAATAGGAGATGAGGGTAGCTGAGGTGCAGGACATAGAAAACATCCAAACTGGTAGAGACTGCTTATGCTTCCAGAAGTGAAATATGAAACTTCAATATATATATAATAAGAATATAATATAATATATTTATATAGTAAAAAGAACAAGAATGATAGAAAAAGTATTTAGACACTTAGTGATTATTTATTTCTTGGAGGAAAGGGATTCAGACCAATGTTTTGTAGTTGGGGCCTTTTTTTCTTAGACTGTGCCTCTGATGTGTACAGAATATTGATAATCATCAGTTACTGTATTTCTAATCCATGGTGATCTAGCTGCAGTTGTGCTGGCAGGAGTTCATGCTTTCCCAGTAACATGGGTAGAAGCTAATAAAAAGCTACTGAGCTTACAGAGAAGTGGTACATACAGTTGAATGGGAAAGAAAGGATTCTGTTCAGGCTTTCATTAGCAACTAAATAAAAAAACAAATTATAGATGTGGTTGACTGCCAGACCAGATAGAATGTGACACAGCTCTGTTTATGATATGAAAACTGCTGCTTAATTTTGGTTCAGGACATGTTTAATTAATTACACACTTAAACTGACTGTGACTAAGATAAAATCACGATTGTGTCTGACCTTGGGATCTCTTTTCTTTCTAACCAGATTTTAGAAATAATCAGGGTTATTCTGAAGCTGTATGAGCAGTGGAAGAATTTTGATGAGAGGAAAGAGATGGCTACCATTCTCAGTAAAATGCCTAAACCAAAACCACCTCCAAACAGGTACTGTACTTCTTTAATACACTTTTCATATGAAAAAACTGGACTACTATCTTAAGAAGGAGCCAGTGTTTAATTTGAGATATAGCCTGTTTTTTCAGTGCAGACTTTTCTATTAGCAATGACTAGTCTGCTAATTCAGGAGCCAGTGAGAAGCAGAACGTTAATTGCTTTATGGAGAGTGGGAATGTGATCAATACAGCTTAGCAAAGTGAGGAGCCATGGTGTGAGGCTGGGCCAGACTGAAACGGGGTCTGTTGGATGTCCCATGTCATTCCTGTGATTAAATATCACTGTTGGGAATCTACACGTGCAAATTCTTGTGCACACACATCTCTAATAGGAACTTCAGAGGTAGATTCAAGAGGCCAGTGCATGGGGATATATTGACATTATTATACAATGCACTGAAGTTAGTTGTACATCCTGGAAAAAAAAATAAAAGACCTTTGCATTTTTGTGAAACTGAGCAGAGTATCTTGATCTATTTATGTATATATTGAAGTGTTTTCCATCAAAAGGTTGTTATTACTTTTAGAATACGATATTTTTTAATAATCAAAAAAAGACAAAACTGTAATATGATGCTTCTTTTTGAAGACACATGCTTTTGTTTTTGTTTTTTTCTTCCAAACAGTGAAGGAGAACAGGGTCCAAATGGTAGCCAGAACTCTAGTTATAGCCAATCTTAAGACATTCCAAAGAATTTCTTTATGGACCACTCTGACTCAAGACATCCTGGGATCTTTCCTGTGTTCATGAAGTGGACAGAAGGTTTTGATACCATCTTTGACAAAGAACTTGAAGAATAAATAGCTTGTTTGTATCAAGCATTTGGAAAGCTTTTTCTTTCAAACTGCATCATTTTCTCTGACGCTGGAGCCAATGTACTAAGATTTTTCAGTGTAAGGAATCAAACATTAAACCAAGCTGCAAAAGATTAACACTATCCACTCAAAACAAATAGCTCATTATTGGTTTTTTGTTTGCTTGGAGAAAATTGTAACTTGCCATTGAAGTGAACTATTTTTAAAGCAACAGTAACCTGAAGCTTAAGTGTAACTGTATTAAGGAATTGTGTTGTCTTCATTTTGGTTGTGACTGAAGGGAAATCGTGCACTGTATGTTCAGTCTATTCATTACCTTGAGTTCTGTTGATTTTATAAAAATAAATAAGGGTTCTGCAACAAGTAACACAGCAATCCTTCAGCAACAAAGCCTAGAAGAGCCTGCAAAGAATATTCTTACAGTTTTAATGAAAGCTGCAGGAAAGAAAGTGAATTCCTCTTTTGGATTAGAAACATGCTGTTTTACTCAGTAGATGTACCTGGATGTTTTTGCCATGAAGCACAGTAGCCCAGCTTACCAGAGAAGTGCAATATGTGTAATGATTCTGCAGTTTTCTTCAGCATTTCAAGTGTTAGGAATTAAAACCACCCAACATACTATGATTTCTTTCCAAGTAAATGTACTGTTTGGTACAACTAGAATATTTCACAATCAAAATACAAATCTGGATATTATTGCTATTTTTTATGGTGAATTTTATTTGTACAAAAGGTAGACACTATTAGTGTGGATTTTTGTGGTTCATCAGAGAGTTTATTTAAGAGGATCAAGCTTTAGGTGAGCTTCATACTGGCTAATTTTAATTGTCATGTTAGGAGCAACTCTGTAGAATAATTGAAATGGGATTCCTTGGTGCTGGAGAAAATGAGATTCCTTCCAACAGAAGGGCCATATCCTGTGTTCCTTACTCAAGCAGAGATCCCACTGAAGTCAGGAATTGGCCTAAACTGAACTACTTGGTTTTTAGATGACTTTGTGCTAATTAAGTCTGTACTGCCTCATTTTGAAAGATAATGCCAGCTTGCCCAAGAACAGAAATTGAATGTTAAAATAAATGACAGTAACATGGTTCTTTTTTTTTTTCCTATGAAGAAACACATTTCACTAGTCTGAATTATTAGAGGGAAATTGTTGGAAACCCTTGCTCTGTGATGTGTCTTGGTTCAAAAAACGGATCCCTTAAAAAAAAAACACCCAACATTTTTGCAAATACCCATCTTTGTAATTGGCTGGTCATTCAGTGGAATCCAACTGAAGTGTGTTTGTATGTGGCCCGTCAGGCTACAAGCATTTCATTTCTGTTCAGGTTATTTTTGTAAAACATTAGGTAAACAAGCCCAAGCCACTTTGTTGAGCTAGAAAAGAGATACATTCTGGGTGTTTGCTACTTTGTTGCCATATGATCCATACCTTTTATGGCCACCTGATTGACGAAGTGGAATTTGGCTATTTATCTTTGTTTCTTGAAGTCTAAAATGTTCTCTTTGTAATGTGGACTTGGGGAATAGAAATAAACCAGTGCAACTTGACCACTGTGTGGAGTTCTTGAACAGGAACTGTTCTTCAGGTGAACATTAGTCTTCTCACATATACCACATCATCTTCTGAGACAGTTAATCCATTGAAATTAAGGATTTCACTCTATTAATGAAGAATTCTGGTTGGAGTGACTAGAAGTTTTCTTGCTGCTTAAGAGCCTTTGCAGACTTTAGTTCACATGTAAAAACCTAAAGGGCTAAAATATCACGCACTTCTTGATGGTAAAGAGAAGTATCTGAAGTAATTTCCCTACTGGGGAGGTGAGGGTTTTACCAGCTCTGATTCCAGTGTGAACAGTGAAAGGCAGTAAAGTGCAGTTGAAGGAACTGGAGTCAGTGATGACAGTTAAAAAAAGAGATGTAAATTGGAACAACAGGAAATGGAACATAATGTGAATTCAACAACTTTGCTACCAACCAAACAGAAAGAAAAACAAATTACCTTTACTGTGCTTCATTTCAAAGGAGAGAAATGTATAAAAAGGAGGTATCTCATGAAGAGAGGTAGCTGAAAGGCTTCAGAGATGATGTGGTTACAGGTGACAGCCGAGTGTCAAAGTAAACACAAACTATCTTTGCCAAAAATACTTTATGAAAAATCTAAAGGGAAGCAAACTGAACTGGATCAGATGAGTTCTTTAACTCAAAAAAGGTCATTTGAAAAGCAAGTTAAATCCACATCAGGAAGATACAGAGGAAGACACTGAAAGGATCAACTTCAACAGGCTACAAGTAGTTGGAGAAACACCTTGCAAAAAACCTACCAAGACTGATAAAAACAAATGAAAATAAAAAGAGGCAAACAGTGGCTGTCTTGTTAAAAATAAGTGCACAGATCTTCAGCTTGGAAAAGATATCAGAGGTCTAGAAAAATAATGTGTGAAGACTGATGAAGTGAGAACTGTTCATCAGTTCTGGCAGAAGTGGGAGCATCCAATGAAAACAATAGGTGGCAAGTTGAGAAGCAGCCAAGGGAAAGACGTCTTTCCACATGTTTTTGAACAGCAGCCTGCTGTGACTGCCAGGAGTTTGTGTTGAAAATTTAAAAATACCCAATACACACTGACACGATCTGGGGATTGTATCACTTACTCTGTTTTATGCTCTTCCTCAGGTGTTTATTTGTGTCTGCTGCCAAACAGAAAACAATGGGTTAGACAGATCTTGGTGTGACTCAATATAGCTGTTGTTTGTTTTTCCTGGCTATGTAGTTGTGATGTTCCCAACACACTTTACTGTAGCTACAAAAGGCAGCATTGGCCACTTGTGACTTAAGTTGATTAGATCTCCTTGCTTTGTTCATCTGTATACTGAAATTTGGTATCTTGGTTAATGCAACTAGGCATGATTTATTACACATTTAGTGAAATATTTTCAGTGTTTCTCCAATTTTTCTATCCAATCTGACCATAATAATCTAGATCAAAAGGCATCATTAGTCCTGGAGAGGCCTGGCACAAGGCAGCCAACAGTGGGCTTCAGTTGCCCCTTTGACCATGTGCCCACAATGCTGTGAAACTGGTAGCCTAGCTCATGTTAAACTGGCAAAATTAATAGATCCCAGGGTTTGGCTAAATCCAGAAGTGTTGGTGTCTGTTACTCCTTCTGATCCAGTCTGAAAAAAACCTTTAGGAGTAAGATACAGCAAGGTAACACCCAGATTCACCTTGGTATTTTAATCATCTTACTCCCATTGATTCAGTTAAATGAAACCAGTATTTCAGAAATCAGTCTAAATTATGGTTGCTTGGGGTTTTTTAATGTATTGGAAATGAAGTGTAGCAGTAGGAGCACTAAGTCAGTGGTATTTTGAAGAAAAATGCACTCATTAGTTATTCTTACAACAGTTACACTATAGGGTCTCTAACTATTAGTGAAGACAGGAGAACAGAAATCCCTGTAAGACACCACCAGGGCAGCTGTGCCAGATAAGGGAGTTCTCCGGAAACAAATGGCTGCAGAGAGACTGCAGAACTTATTAGAAAGAAAATGGCAGTAAAATCAGTTACTTTTTATTCTCTAGACTTGACGAGGCATATTTTTAGGTCCTCACCATGCAGACTGCACTGTCGGAATGGAAGAGCTGCAGGGTGAGTACACCTTGCCTGTAACACTGATGAAAGCAAACCAGAAATTTTAACTGCTTTTTCATCCTGCAGAGTCCTGAACTTCTGTGTTAGGACTTAAATCTTTTAGAGGCCAAAGCAATGAACCTTTTTTGTGTCCTGGAACTGCTAACAGCATTAAAAAGCAAACAAAAAAATCCTTAAAATCATGACTATGCAAATATAAAGGTGGGGATGGGATGGGTTGTTTAAAATTTAAGACATGCAAATTTATGTACATAAAAGAAGGAAGGGAGTTTAGTAATTTCCTTGGACACCTCAAATTTTTCAGCCTAAAATAATTACATCGCCATAATAGTAACTTCAAATACAGGCAAGTTCTCACTTGATACTGAGCTGCTCAGGGAACAGAAGTTGTTGACTGAATGTTACAGCATTTTGTGCTCAGAAACATCTGTGTATAAAAATGGATATACTTCTAAATTAAAAAATTGCACATCATTTTGCACAGCAAGTATTCTAGCATCAGGTCAGTTCCCTTTTGTATATTCTGATCTGTAGCAAAGTTTTGGCCTTAAAATCAATTAATACAAACCTAAAAATGTGTACTTTGCTTGTAGTCTTTGATAACACAGCAAGTGTTTTAAAACTCTAGGATAATAAATCTCTGCTTAGGGCAGTTACCCCAATTCCATTAGAGTATCTGCAGCTTAAATATTCTAAACAAACTACCCAACACAGTTACTTGAGAAAGAATTTTATTTGTCCTATCACCATTAATTTAAACAGTCATAAACTACATCATACAAAAATCTTAGTCAACATGAGCACTTAGGTTCCCTTCACATACTTTCACACAAAAACACAGACCAAAGTAAACACTGAACAAATTTAATATCATCTGCTCACGTCATAATCTTTAGATACCATTTAAAACAAGCAGTTGATGTGCAGGGCAAAAGAGGAGCAGGCTGTGTCCTGGAAGTGGAATGCACATGGTTTGAATGCTAAAAACCTGCAAACCATCCTGAAGCCCTGATAAGGCAAGGGTTAGGGCAGTCATCTTTCATTTTTTCTCTGGAGGTTCATGTTTTACCCAATCCTCAAAGCCACCAGAATATTGCTGAACTCTGAAAATATGCAAAAGATACAATGTTAGGAAGTATCCTGAAAAAAGTATCTAAGAGAACTTGGGGGGAAAAAAAAACAACCAGCCACAAAAATTGGAGGAAAAAACCCCATACAGAAATTCTCTGCAAATACTCCTGTACCTTAAATGAGGTACTTAAATGAGCCAGGTCGACATGCCTTGGATTCTAACACTGCCTGCTTCAGTGCAGTGTGTTCTGTAACTCTTTTCTTCCAGATGACACAATGCTGGAGATCAAACACCAAGCAAGTAGCAGCAGCTGAAGCAATGGAACAGTGCTGCTGCTTTGTTTAAAAAGAGAAAACGGCCTCATTGCAGCCTGAGATTTAGATGTTGTTGTCTGACACTTCAGATGTCAGTAATAAATAAAGCACACTGATCTTTACTTCCTTGCAAACCTACATGCTCCTAAGCCTGCACAAAACTAAACTGGAACAAAAACCCACCATGCAAAACAATACTCACTATTTCAATTAGCAGCATGAAAAGCAGGTAATGGAGGATGTTTTGCACTTAGTAAACCAATATATTTATAAACCAAAATCGTGGCTCCAAACTTTTGACTAGAATTAGCAAGGATAATCCACTACAGCTCAGCAAAAACATAAGTAAACAGCCAATTTTTAAAATTCTATCTGCAGTCCTCAAGTCCACGAGGCACCTTCTGGCACGGGTGTAACAAAACTGCCAACCAAACACTGCTTTCACTTTCACTCTGACGATTTAATGGTCTTTTTAGCTATTGCCTTCACTGCTTTATCCCTGACAAACAATATAACACTACTGAAAGCAAAGGCATACTTTGGCAACACTGAACTGTACAGGGGGAACTGCAGTTTAACAAAGGATTTGGTTTCATCATTGAATCCAATGTAAGATTGTATTTCTACCAGAGCGAGCTGCTCTCCTCCAATCATCCTGCTCCTCAGGACTGCTGCTCATGAAGCTGTATAAGGAAGCAGCATCTTGAAGAGGGAGCCCTCAGAGGCAGAAGCACCCTTCATAGCAGCATGGTCTTGCAGCAGCTTGTGTCATCTGCAGCACAGGTGCAGAGCTGCCCAGGGTTTGTTTCACAGGGCAATACACCTCACTTTGCTGGAACACCCAATGGCGTCTTTCCAGGTTCAGTGGATGTAACAAGAGGAGATGTCTAACTCAAATGGCTTTGTTCATGTTCCACATTCAATTTTTTACCCTTGCCCACAGAAGCTGTGAACTTCTACTTCCCAGGGGGGGACCATTCCTACACAGAGCAGCTTACCTGCTGAAACCCAAGGACATGGCAAAACCCAGTGCTTGTTTACTTCTTTTTCCTGCCAGGCAGGAGAAAACCACAGGGTCTGACTTGGCTGGCATCTTTTGGTTGTACTGCTCCTTGAACTCTGCTGGGTCCATCTGCAGAGCTTCCACTAATTCACCCACTGGGAAATACGCACACACACACACACACAAAAAGAAGTCTCGTTTACTCTCCCTCCACAGACAGGTCTCCAGTTCCCCTGGAGGAAAGCTGAGGAGCAGAGCACAGCAGCTGTGCAGCACACACGGCCCGGCCTCTGACTCAGACCTGACCCTCAGGCCCAAGGGAACAACCCAAGGTCAAACTTACACGGGATGTTGATGGACGCCGGGATTTTCCCAAACTTCTCGATCTCCCACCTCTCCCGCACATCGATGTGGAGGACGTTGCTCGACTTCAAGTCCTTGAGCTGCTGGGAGGAGAGGCCGGGCGCCCCGCGGGAGCACAGGCCGCGGCCGGCGGCCCCGGGACCTGCCGGAGAGGCGCAGCCCGTTTCCTTTCCTTTCCTTTCCTTTCCTTTCCTTTCCTTTCCTTTCCTTTCCTTTCCTTTCCTTTCCTTTCCTTTCCTTTCCTTTCCTTTCCTTTCCTTTCCTTTCCTTTCCTTTCCTTTCCTTTCCTTTCCTTTCCTTTCCTTTCCTTTCCTTTCCTTTCCTTTCCTTTCCTTTCCTTTCCTTTCCTTTCCTTTCCTTTCCTTTCCTTTCCTTTCCTTTCCTTTCCTTTCCTTTCCTTTCCTTTCCTTTCCTTTCCTTTCCTTTCCTTTCCTTTCCTTTCCTTTCCTTTCCTTTCCTTTCCTTTCCTTTCCTTTCCTTTCCTTTCCTTTCCTTTCCTTTCCTTTCCTTTCCTTTCCTTTCCTTTCCTTTCCTTTCCTTTCCTTTCCTTTCCTTTCCTTTCCTTTCCTTTCCTTTCCTTTCCTTTCCTTTCCTTTCCTTTCCTTTCCTTTCCTTTCCTTTCCTTTCCTTTCCTTTCCTTTCCTTTCCTTTCCTTTCCTTTCCTTTCCTTTCCTTTCCTTTCCTTTCCTTTCCTTTCCTTTCCTTTCCTTTCCTTTCCTTTCCTTTCCTTTCCTTTCCTTTCCTTTCCTTTCCTTTCCTTTCCTTTCCTTTCCTTTCCCCTTTCCTTTCTTCTCCCTAGTGAATCCTTCCGATTTCTGACACGACACCGATGACACTTCCGCACACTCGCACGCGATGAGTTTCCGTCCGGGCATTGCCCTGGTTCAGGGCAGGCCTGGGTTTCAGCAGAGCTGCGAGATGGGTGGATGAGCAGCGGATCTGCCCGCTGACGTGCAGTCATAGAAGGGACCTTAAAGACCTTGTTTCTAACCCCCCGTGGGACACCTTGCACTAGACCAGGTTGCTCAAAGCTCCATCGTGACACTGTTAACTCAGGATGTCCCTTTGGTTTCGGCGCATCCAGCAACTGCTGCTTTGCCAGGTGGGGCAATTCCCGCAGCTGAGACAAGCTGCTGAGGGGCCTTGAAGTACCAAAGGCTGGGAGGCTGAACAGGGTTGAGACATTTTGATGCCAAATTAACTTTAAAGCAATTCCAAAACAACACCTGTTTTAGATCTGAGGAGAAAAGGCTATTTTAGCATTGGCCTGCACTGCCTCCATCCTTGCCACTGTCCCTTCAAAGCCACAGCAGCTGTGGTCCAAGGGTAACAACTACATCCCCAAGTGTAAATACACTTTGGCTTTTAAAGCTGTCAGTCTTCCAACCCCAAGGACTGGTGGGCCAAAACGTGTTGTAAGTGGAGAAATGAGGGTCCCTCTGTTCAATGTGTTTTCAACCAGTACTCTGTGTTTACTGCATACCATTGGAGAGACACTACGTACCAGCAGCTCCAGTCTTTAAAGGCAGGTATGCTGGATCTTCTCTTAGAAGATGCATTCTGAGGAGTGTGTTGTTAAACCTTTAAATACTGAGTTTCCCTTCTCAAAACGAGAACAAAATATTTCTCAGTACTGTAATGTGTGACAAATTGAACCTGGCACATATAACTGGTTCACTAGCTGCCCTTCTGCCAGCCTCTCCATATGGCTGCCTTAACAGGCATTTGCAAATTGTCTCTTTGAAGCAGCATATCTGTATATGTTGAAGTTTTATGCATTTTCCATTTTCAACAAGGTATGGGTAGAAACCACTACTTGAAATTCTCTCAATTTATGTTATATATTGCTATAAGTACCACAAAGTGTGAGAAATGGACTTGCAGCTGCATTTATCATCGCATGTTCTTCATCTTCTCGTGTGGCTGAAGCTTTCATTGATCAGAGAAATGGTTCACAGACCTAGGTTTCCATCAAGTCTTACTGCCTTCCTGATTTTTTTGTACCTGCATCTTCTTCTGACTAACATCTGGGTTTTTTTCCCAAAAAATTTTTGGCCTTGCTTTACTATTTGCTTTGGGCCTTTCCTTTCTTTCTCTTTGCTTTCTTTCATGCCTCTGATTGCTGATGCTCTTTCTGTTTCTTTCCTCTTGACTCTCCATTTTCTCTCATTAACAAACCCCAGACATGATTCAAATTCAACATTTGCTTTCTTTGCCTCCACTCTTGTGTTGTGCAATGCTTCTAGAGGAAAGCTGGAGACCTGGTTGATTCCTGTGACAAATCTGTCTTCCTAACGTGCAACTCAATCTATATCCCATGTTTCCCAACAAAACAGGAACCTATGCATAAAACCTGCTGTCATCACTCCCTGCACTGAATACACACCATTCCCTTTGAGAAAAATTTTCTCACTTCATCTTTTCCACCTTATTTGCTTGCTTTCCCCTTTTGCCCTGATGTTCTATCTCTTCCAGACATTTCTGTTCTCTCCTATGCTAAAAGAATATATTGCCCTTCACATCACACTGCCCTCCTTTCACACATGTTCACTTTTCCTTCTCTTTAACCTTTTAGTGCAGTTACTGCTCTTGCAGTGCAGGAATTCTCTAATCTCTCCTTTATGGAAGAGGAAGAACCCACTTCTCAAACAGATTTGTTTCAGACTACTGCCCCATATTCTTTCTCCCCATCCCATACAGACTCCATGAACACAGCATTCCCAACCAGTTACACGGTCTGCAGCCTCCCTGCAGAACTTTGTGCTGTCACTGAAGCGCCTAAACAATTCCTCCTACCTACAACAAACCTTGCTTAATCCGTCAACCTCTTTCAGCAACACTCTTCTTGACAACACTCTTCCTTGCTTCCCCCAATGACTTACACACACCTCTCTAACCTCTCTTCCAGCTTGTTTCTCAGCAGATCCACCAGGGGATCCCCTGTTGTTTCCTGAGGGGTTCCACAGCAACTTCACCCTTTCCCCCTCGTTTTCTCTCACGCTGTATTTCTGCATAGTGTCGTTCCCATGGAACTACTCTCCCAGTCCTTAACTTCCCCCCCTGGCCAAATAAAGCCCCCCTTGCTGCCCAGGCAGGCTGAATTCCACCTCAATCCCTACTACCTCCCGGTCTTTCAGCAG
>NW_009953959.1:287979-314268 GCF_000747805.2 Chaetura pelagica
GTGCTGCCTGGCGCTCGGTGTTGGGCCTCGGGGTGCCCGGTGGGGGTGACATCCCGGTGACAGCCCTCTGGGGGGGTGTTTGAGACCCCTGGCTGCAGCTCGGCGCCGTGTAGTGGAGCTCGTGGTCTGGTTCGCTGATTCCTGGCGTGGTTTTAGAGCTTCACTTGGTCTGTCGATGTCCTTTACATTAGGAGTTAATCGTGCTCTTGGTGTAGATACGTTGCTGCTCTCGTGGTTAAACACGTTACATCATATTAAGCAAAGATGAAGAAGAATAATGACATCAAGAATGTAGAAGCAGGTTGCATTAACTTCACAGCACAGTGTTCATGTTGCATGTCGTCTTTAGCTACAAGTGTTTCCCGATTCCATGAAATAATTCTCTCATACAAGCAATATAAATATAAAGCACAGTTGTGTTTAAACCTTCTTTCTGCTCTCATTTTTTAGCTTTTTAAATAGAAGCCTAGTAGTGGCACAAGCACGTGCCAGATGGGTAGCAGAAGGTGCCTTTGTGACATTGCTCTGCAGTTTGCTGTGGTTGTAAATATTTTGTTGGATTTCTTCATGAAATACTGAAGAACTGGTGCTCTGTAGCTTTGTTTCCGTGAGGCTTGCAGAGGTGCAGCTGGTGTCTCATGGGTTCTGCTGGGATCATCAGTCAGACATCAAGGACAAATTGTTCCACTTTAGACACGTCTTCAAAACTGGGGCAGTTTGTGTGGAGGAAGAAAATGGAATGAATTTTTTTGCTCTGGTTGGCAAGACTTTGACTTTCAAAGAACCCAAGCTAGTTTTCCATAGTCCTTTCTGTTTTCTGATCTGGTTTATCCCTATTAATTAGCTAAACTCCCACAGTAGATGGGACTTCATGAGCCGCCAGTCTTCCTTCATCTACTCCTACTCAGCCCTTTAGGTAGGAGTACAGTGTGAGTTTCAGATTAATTTATTATCTTGTATGGGCTTCAGCCTGCTATCTCACACCCCTGTGTGAGGCTGCAACCATAGTTTCATTTTTGTTTTAGACTTGACAGAATTAGCATTTCTCCGAAGTTTCTCTGAAGTTCATCCTTTGCAACTATTGTCTTTCAAGTTCTCTTGTGACATCTTGAACTACTTTTTTCCCTGTTTTTTGTCCACATGGTTATCCTACCAAGATAATGTGAGTTTACTGGTTATTCTCCAGCTGTTTCTGTTGTTAGGCCCTCAGATACTCTGTGGTGATGGCACTGTTACATCAGTGGTCATATCACGTAAGTGCATAGCCTGTCAGCTCAGCCCTCTGCCTTTTCACATACAAAGTTTTCACTTCCAGGCCAGCATCATTAATTATAAGCTGTGGCTCTTTTTATGGCACATTGGTGTTTTGTTTTTTAAAGGGTGAATATGTAGGAAAATCCATGTTAGACCACAAATGTATCTACCCAGATGTTCTCGCTTGGTGTATTCATATTTTTTTTTCTTAAATACATTTAAGGTGGGATACAGAGTGTAAGTAGAAGTTGCAGTTTGCTTTATGAGGTTGGATATTGACAGGAATCCCTGAAATTTTCTGTAAGACCTTTGCTATAAGATACCAGCAAAAATATGTCATAAAAATACTGCTCCTAATTGCCTGAAGTTGCAGCAGAGGAGGTTTAGGTTAGATATTAGGAAGAATTTCTGTACTGAAAGAGTGGTCAGGCACTGGAACATCCTGCCGAGGGAGGTGACTGATTCACCATCCTTGGAAGTATTAAAGAAACGTGTAGATGTGGCACTTCAGGGCATGCTCTAGTGGCTGAGGTTGTGGGGTTTTTTTGTGGGTATTTTTGGTGGAGTGTGTGTGGTTGTTTGTGTTCGTATGATTTGGTTTTTTGTGTTGATGGTTGGACTCGGTGGTCTCAGGGGTCCTTTCAACCATGATGATTCTATGTGTGATTCCATGTGTGATTCCTTTTACCCACTCAATTCTTTAGTTTACTTTAGTCATAGACACAGTTACAGGATCTTATAATTATTTTTTTCTGGACACATCTGGTTTCTCTTCATCCTTAGAAGTAATTTTTCTGTGGCAAGCCTTTAGTTTACTTTAGTTACAGTATCTTTTCATTATTTTTTTCCGGACACGTCTGGTTTCTGTTCATCCTTAGAAGTAATTTTTCTGTGGCAAGTGGGTTTCAATAGAAAATCTGAGAGGGACTGTGCAGAACACAGACATGAATGGTGGCAGACCATGTTTAGCATGGGTGGCTGGATAGCAAGGATGAATCAAAGTAAGAAAAGCTATGGGATTTTTACTGTCACTTGGGAAGTTGTATCTAGTGGTCTGAGGACTCCATCTCACTCCTTACAGAAAAAGTACATCGGCATCTCACCCTTTCAGGACTGCAATATAATGTCAGGATTGGCATTGGAGCTCCAGTGATGGTGTAGGATGTGTGATGTGCCTTTGGGCTAGGAGATCTTGGAGATGACACTTTCAGAATTTCAGATGACATTTTCCAGGGGAAGAAGTGTTGCTGCCACTACCAGTCAGCAGTTCTGGTCCTTTTACTGCTCTAGCAGGCAGTGGGGACTTGTTTGTCGCAAAGGTTTCAGTGGCTGTCAGAGTGCTGAGCCTCCTGGCCTGCTGACGGGTGACACTTCCCAGTTGCTCACTGTGATGGATACGGTTCTTGCCCTGATTGGGTGACATTTGATCTAGCAGCACGCAAGCCAAAATGCCACAGGTAACACTTGGAACAGATGTCCAAAATATATCAACTTGCAGCTTGCATCAAAACAGGCAGCAATTCTGCAGAGGATCTGGTATTACTGACCCATGGGAAGCTCTTCTTTTCTGTCCTCTGGCAGTTACCTGGAAGCTCATAAAGACCCTTCATGGATGTGCTGCAGAGCATCTTGACCTTTGGACTTAACCTGCACATCTGTGCAGTTCCTCAGCCCCTTACTTTGGTGCTAGGCTGCTGTTAGCAGTTCTGTTAGGTTAGATGGAAGTGCTGATTTTTCACTGTATCAAGTGAGTGCTGTGCCTTTTCAGTGTGGTGCAGGGTAGTTGTTTTTTTTGTGTGGTTTTGCTTTTGGTTTTGGTTTTTTTTTTGCATTAGCAACATAAAATATTATTATTTTAACTTGAAAGTTTAACTACAAGTGTTGAGACAGTGGGGATTTAGGATGCCTCTGATGAATTGCAAGATTGTGGTCAATGCATTTGCCTCAGTTTCTTTGAATTCAGGGCCTCACTGATGAAATAATTAACTGTACTGGTTTCCCAGTAATGACAGACCTACTGTGAGAGCCTTCCCCATATCCAAAACAGTACCAGGAGATTTATCTGTAGACTCACTTGGCTGTGTTTCATAGGGTATCTATGCTTAGATGCTGGTGGTTATTAGACCATTTTAATCTTGTTTGCATTCTAGTAATGCAAGTGTAATCATCCTAGTTCATCAAGAATCAGGAAAAATGTTGTGATAGGTATTACACCAATAAGAACAAAAATGAGGCTTCTTCCCTGAAGAGAGGAAAAAGTGGACCCTTGCAGCTGGAAGCAGTGATCTGGTAGCAGCATGGCAGATTATTTCTCTAACGTACTGATGATCTGGTTCAGGTATTTTATAAGCCTCATAGAGAAGGTACAGCATGGGAAAACTCAATAAAGTGCCACATTTCAAAATTTAGCAAGTGAGCTGTAGACTTTGTAGGAGGAAGGTCTGTTAGTCAGGGCTGCAAGATGATAAAATGGGAATAGAGTTTGAAGAATATAGATAGTGAAGATGTTGGTTTCTCTACCTCTCTTACATAAAGTTTCTGTGGAGAGGAACAACCTGTTTGATTTTGTTTTGGTATTTTGTTTATTTGTTTTGGGTTTGTTGTTGATTTTTCTTGCTGTTCTGTTTTGTAATTATTATTGTAACCCCCAAAAAAGAGAGGTTAATTCTAGTTAACACTAGCCTTGTCTTTTATATTGGTCTTAGTGTTACTGAATTCTGCTAAAATAGAAAATTAAAAAAAACCCACAATTATTTTAGGAAATACATCCAGCCCTTTTTGGTTTCTAAGTATGTGCCTTATGAAGACATGTTAGTGCTGTTAAATACAGACTGTTTCAGGCATACCCTACATTTAAAATAATCTAGGCACACCTTAGATTTAACTTAACAAATTTAACATGTTGGTTTTTGGCACTTTGTCAAATGTTGAGCTTTTAAAATTATGTAGGGAGATCATTCTGTTGCTTTGAAGTGGTTTGATCTTTCTAGAAAGTTGGAAATGAGTGGTTATAATGAGGAGCTTTTGATCTTAATCAGCTTTTTGTAGGCAGTCTGGCATTAGGAGTCTTTTAAGAAGTAAAAAGTAAACCAAGAATAACAAGTGATGATTACATTTCAGATTCCTGTATGCTGAGCTCAAAGAATCTGAACATGTTTGACAAGGACTAGTTCTTAGTTTTGTATGAAATTATTACTTAAAAAGAAGAGATTTAGTGCTTTCTATTTTTATTTTTTCCCCATGAAACTGCATAATTTCCACTTCAAATTTTTACTATGTGCCAAATAGAAATCAGAGGAGAGCTAACATATACTCTGAACTCAGCTTTTCTTACCACAAAAATCAGAGTTTTTTATTTATCATCATTTGCACCATGACTTCACTTTGTCTATGCAAAATGAAAAGTGTACCGTATTTGTTTTTCCATCACAAAAGAGAAACTGCCAAGCAAGGTTTCATGGAGACTTCTACCTGAATGCAGAAAGAGAGATGCCTCTTTTAGGACACTCCACATTTGATACCTGTAGCCAAAAAATTACTCATTGAACATATTCAAAAAAATAGGAGAATGGGTTGGAAAGAGGCAAATCATGGGTGTGTTGCCACAGTTTTTAATCTTCACAGTATCAAGTTCATTTTGTGTAAATTGTTCATTTCTCCTGTGCCTGCTTGACCTGAATGGTTTGTGCCTGTGGTCAACAGAAACCGAGATGGATTTCTCTCTTGCTTTTTTCTTAGCTGTATTTTATGCTTTCTTGGGTCCATGCTTGTTCAGGGTTTTCATTCCAACAAAATCCCAATCTTTTATTTCCCTTAAACTAAAATATTTCTGAGAAGTAGTTTCTGAAGCACCTTAGGTTTCTTCCTTCTTTATCTCAACTAAATACAATAATCAACTTCTTGGCATTTTGTTTTTCAAATGTTGATCATGTTTTTAATTATTAAATGAGATCTTGTAATGTTTTTTGTCGCCAGGTACCCTGGAGAAGGGCAGATAGTACTGCATACAGACAGTGCTGCTTGCATTGTAGATGCATGCTGGGTAGCTAGTTGATCTTACCCTTTCATCCTACTTATATGCTTTTCAAAATCTGGCACAAACCCTGGCTGGCTAGTTCTTTAATATGCTGTGGCTTTTCTGAGAGCTCACAGGTCAGTAAACATTGTCTGATGGATGCCTGCCTATCTGTGTGGTTTTGTGTTCACAAAAACTGATTAATCTAATGGGCCCTGTTACCTTTTGTTCTGCCTGCTCTTAATGAAAGAAGACTGAGAAGTCTCTGTTGCTTGGTGGGTTCCTAAACCTGCAGTATGATCACTGGCTTCTAATGTCAGTGTTAGCTTCTAATGCCACATTGATTATGTTGGACTAGAAATGCCACATTTTCAGTTGCTGAGGATACCAGCTGATGCTGTCTTTTCCACGTGTCCTGAAGGACCCTAGAGAGTGGGTTCAGTGGTGGGCTGTGCCTGCCCTGATTCAGATGGCATCACCTGGGCTGTGGGACACAGGATTTCACAGGGGGTAAAGACTTGCTTATATTTCATCTGGTTGGGCCCATAGTTGTTCCTTTATAAAGTTGTCTGAGCTCTCAAAATATACTGATATGAACATGACTTTCATTTGGGTGAAATATGTGGTTTGGACAGTCTTACATAATCTGTCCAAAGAGATAAAAATTATTATGCTGAAGTGAGCTCATAGACCTAAACACAACTATGTTCCTTTAGGGAGGACATTTTTGCTGTCTTTGCTATTGACTCTTTACATAATTTAGTGTAAAATCGTGGGTTTTCTAGCAGCAACTGTATCAGCCTGACTGATGACTGTCTCAATGAATCTTGTGCTCAGTTAAGCAGCAGTAGGATAAGTGTTGATGTGTAGTTTCACATGAAGTTTGGGTATATATATGATAAGGTGCCAAGGCAGAAACACGCAGTTGAAGTTTTTTGGGTCTGAGTTGAACACACTGTTTTACTTGAAATCGTCAAGACTTGGACTATTCAGATCTCTTTTACTGTATGAACATGGATGGTGGATCTACAAAACCAGCAAAGCTTATTTCAGTGGCATTATTTACTTGCATGTCTAAGCATTTGGAGCTTTATACACTCAAGTACAAGGAATGTTCAGATCTTAAGTTTAAGAACATCATGGTGTTTAATATGCTATAAATACTGTCGCAAGCTGGTACTGGGGGGCTACCAGTAGTATGATTGCTATGTAGCTGTAGAATTCTGCAAAAAATAAAGTTCATTTTGAAGAGCTGAGGAGACTTGAAGCTGTGGATGCAGAGAAGCAGAGGGTAAGGTTTCTTCCATACTTGACAGAAATTTGAGTTGTCCAAAGCGAGTCTCTAATTGATATGTGCATGCAGAAAACCTCCAGTCCTAACAGTATGTGTGGCAGATGCAAAGATGTCTGTCCAGATATATAGGAACCTGGAACATGAGCTCCAAGGTAAGGATTCCCTGCCTTACTTCAGTGAAGGCTGTTCAGATGCCAGTGATGGTGAAGCTCTAGTATCAATCTCAGTGAATGTGGACCAGTGGATGTAGTCTACCTTGACCTAAACAAGGCTTTTGACACTGTCTCCCATACCATCCTTGTGAGGAAGCTCAGGAAGTGTGAGATAGAAGAGTGGACAGTAAGATGGATTGAGAACTGGCTAAACAGTAGAGCTCAGAGGGTGGTGGTCAGTGGTGCAGAGTCCAGCTGGAGGCCTGTAACTAGTGGAGTCCCCCAGGGATCAGTGCTGGGTCCAGTCCTTTTCAACATCTTCATCAACAACCTGGGTGAGGGGACAGAGTGTGCCCTCAGCAACTCTCTCTGCTGGTGATACAAAACTGGGAGGATTGGCTGATGCACCAGAAGGCTGTACAGCCATTCAGCAAGATCTGGACAGACTGGAGAGCTGGACAAAGAGGAACCTAATGAGGTTCAACAAGAGTAAGTGTGGAGTCCTGCACCTAGGGAGGAATAACAACATGCATCAGTACAGAATAGGAGCTGACCTGCTAGAAGGCAGCTCTGTAGAGAAGGACCTCAGGAGGAATACCAACATGCATCAGTACAGAATAGGAGCTGGCTTTCATGCTAGAAGGCAGCTCTGTAGAGAAGGACCTCGAAGTCCTGCTGGACAGCAGGTGATTCATGGGAAAGCAATGGGCCCTTGTGGCCAAGAAGGCCAATGGTAACCTGGGGTGTATTAAGAAGAGTTTGTCCAGCAGGTCGAGGGAGGTTCTCCTCCCCCTCTACTCTGTCCTAGTGAGACCACATCTGGAGTATTGTGTCCAGTTCTGGGCTCCCCAGTTCAAGAGGGACAGGGATTTACTTGAGAGAGTCCAACAGAGGGCTGTGGGGTTGATTAAGGAACTGGTACACCTGATTTATGAGGAAAGGCTGAGAGACCTGGGGCTGTTTAGTCTAGAGAAGACTGAGAGGGGATCTTACTAGTGTATATAAATATCTGAAGGGTGGGTATGAAGAAGGAGGGGCCAATCTCTTTTTAGTTGTGTCCTGTGATAGGACGAGAGGCAATGGTGGATGCAAACCAGGACACAGGAAATTCCACCTCCACATGAGGAAAAACTCTTTTACTGTGAGGGTGATGGAGCACTGGGACAGGCTGCCCAGAGAGGTTGTGGAGTCTCCTTCTCTGGAGACTTTCAAGACCCATCTGGACATGTTCCTGTGTGACCTGCCCTAGATTCAGTGGTGGTCCTGCTCTGGCAATGGGGTTGGATTTCATGATCTCCAGAGGTCCCTTCCAACCTCTAACAGTCTGTGATTCTGTCATATCGATGGCTGTTCTGCTGAGTGGTTTGGTGACTAAGAAAGGAGAAGGAATACTGAGTTCATTATACAGGTCAATTCCTGTGTCTCTCAGACAAAAGTCTAAATGCTTATACAGAGAAGATTTAAAAACTTTGCTAGGCAAACGTTTTAAACTTTGGCAAATGTATGTACCTCATCTTCAGCAAGAATGTATCTCTTGCTATTCCCAAATGTAGGACATTTTAGAGGTTTCCTATAAAAAAGGAGGGAGCATAGTTGAAAATGTTTGGTACTGGTGGCTCAGGTAACATTATTAACCTGTTTGTGTTACACAACAAGACCTCATTTTTTTTCTAATCAGAAGGGCTCACAGGTCTGCAGTGTGTTTGACTGTCTTACATTCATATGCTTTGTATATGAAAACTTCTTTTATGAAGCACATGGCTAAAAGACAACATGTAAACTAAGTCTCAGAGCTCTTTGTGTGAAGCACAGCTACGCTTCTTCAGTGAATTCCCATTTGGATTTTGACCAGTGTGCTGAAATTTCTGAGGTTTGTTTTTTTTTTCAAGTTTAGTGGCAAATATTTATCCTTTAATTCTGTTCCTCATAGGACTCTTGATTAATGAGCCAAAGTTCCTATGAGAGACTTCATCTTTATGGGTTCTCTGTTGTTTAATAGAGAGGTCAGCTTGCACTCTAGTCTGTCCTCACTCATAGGAAGGGACACTTTCATGAGATGTGGATGACTTTTGCATTTTACTGAAGTGTCTGAAATTGATCGAAAGCTTTTAGGGAATGTGCAAGGGAAAATGATGACTGAAACCATGATGACTGAGATATGCTAAGGAAGAGAAATTTTTATTAAGTTTTTCTGATAAGGCAAGGCTGGAGCTCTGTATTAGTCTATTTTACAGTAACAAAAATAAAGAAAATCTTGGTATCTCAAATACTTAACACTGCTGCCTGGAAGTGTGTGTCCCCTGTAGTTGGCAGATCCAATTCATGATGACATGTAGTGCAGCTATCCTAAGATTTCACTCGTGACGCGTTTGTGCTCCTTGTAACACAATAATAGCTGACATTAGGCAAGGCCTAAAACTGTTTGTGGGGTCTGAATGTGTGATCTGATCTCATGCTTTTAAAGTTCAAATTCACTACATCTGATGAAGTGTTTAGCCAATAAAGCAACCTCTTCTCTTTTGTAGTAACTAACAGATGCGGGTGAAAGATCCATCAAGAGCCAACCCTGAGAAAACAAAGAGAAGCAAAAGGCCTAACAGGCCACAGGATGAGGACTCTTCAGATGATATTTCAGGTAAATACAGGCTAATAACTTCTATATCGGCTGATGGAAACCACAAATCAGTGGTACCATGAAATACTTTTCTTTTTTGAATTTATGATGGAGATATCCTCAGTCAAGTGTTTATGACATGATCAGTTGCTACACTACGTGACTGCCCTGGAGGGCTGGAGAGTTGGTTGATCTTTGATGACAGCCTTTTCAGAGCATGAGAATGGTCTTTTCCTGTGTGTGGAAGGTCAAGGATGTGTGGCAGGAGTCTGCTCGGTTGAATGGGGAGCTTCCAGCTGAGCTCAGAGGCAAAAGGGAAGGGCTGGGAGGGTTCAGGCAGGTTTCGGCTGGCCTTTCAGGGGTCCTGAGTGAGATGGGATTAGGTAAATCAGCATCAGTTAGAGCTGAATCTGATGGAAGGGTGTGAAGAGTAAGATGCTATGACAGTAAAATGAAGGCTAAGGCAAGTGCAAACCTGCTGCTTAAGGGGGCAGGGGACCTAAGGACATGGGTCATGGTAAAAGCCTGAGAAACTCAGTCCTTCCTTTGTGTCTGTCTTCACGTGGAAACTCTGTACTTGCTCCTCCCTGGTCCCTGAAACTAGTGGCCGACTCTGGAATTAAGCATAGTTCAGAGTAGAAGATTGAGAGCTGTTAAGCAAACTGGGCGTGCCCAGCTCCGTGGAATCAGGTGGAATGTGTCTGAAGGTGCTGAGAGAGCAAGCTGATGTCATTGTGAGGTGATGCTCTGTCATCTTCATGACAACATATTTGGGAGAGCATTTGATATGCTAGAGGGTAGGTCTGCCGTTCAGAGTCACCTAGACCAGGTGGAGCAATGAGCTGGCAGAAACTTCTCAGAATTCAACAAAGGCAAGTGGAGAGTCTGGGTCTTGGCCAAAATAACCATGTGGAATTACAGGGTGGGTAACAATGGCTTGAAAGCAGCTTCGCAGAAAAAGTCCTAGGGATCCTGGTGCATGCTGAATAAAAGCAAGCTCTGTGGCTCATACCTGCTGTGGGTCACCCCCTCTATTTGGTTAAGGAGATGGACAACATGATGCATGAACAGGGGCTGAAGGGAATGGTTTTGTTTAGCCAAGAGGGTGAAAGTATATCTTCTTTGCCTGATAGGTGGTTATAGAGAAGGCAGAGGCAGACTCTGCTAGGATATCCACCATGAAAGGGTTAAAGACAAAACTTCAGGCAAGGAAAATTTGGCTGGGTAGGAGGAAATGTATTTTATTTTCACAGTGAGGATGGTCAAACAAGGAACTGATTTTCTAGTGAGGTGTTGAGATCTCTGTCTTTGAAGACACAGCTGAACAAAGTTTCCAGCAATCAGATCTACATTTGTATTTCACCCTGCTATGAATGAGGGTCTGTACAAGATGACCTTCAGAGGTCCCTTCAAACCTAGGTTGTTCTACCATGTCATTGTGGAAGTTGTGCAAAAAATATGGCAGGGAAGAATAGTGGTTGTTGATCATGTTTGGAACAGGTAGTTGTAGTACAGACACATGGGTGTTTGGAAATCTTTTTGATAGGAAAGGAGGAATGTGCCTGTGTTTTTATGCAAAAATAGATTTATGTAGCATTTTACTATTGACATTTTAATGTTAACAAAGAAAAACCCCAACCAAACAGCAAAAAAACAGGGAAATGAACTTTGTACAGAAGTAGTCCTTGTACTTTTGTATAAAGGAGCTTGTATCTTTTTAAGAGGTGGCATTTCTTGACTTAAAAGGGATTTTCATTATAGAAAGACCAAAATAAATAATAAAATTCAGTGCATGGGGAGCAGCTGGCTAATTTTTCCTATTTTATTCCTTGGCTATTTTTTTCCTAATGCTGAACTTGTTGAAGATTCTTCTCTCTTAATGTACATGTGCTCCCTCTCACACTTTCAGTCAATGAAAATAATAGTTGAGCATGTGTCATTTTCTCCAGGCTTAACCTGCCAGCACGTGAGCCAAGCAGTGGACGTGCATCATGTGAAGAGAGCAGTAGCTCAGAACGTCTGGTCAATATGTGCAGAATGTCTGAAGGAGAGGAGGATGGGGAGTGATGGGGAGCCCGTGGCACCTTCGGACATATGGCTGTGTCTCAAATGTGGCTCTCAGGTGAGCATCCCTTGGGAATGTACCGAGGCAGATGGGCGCTGCTTTTCTAAAGCATCTAACTGGAGTAGAGTCTTACTTGTTTGGTGATTCATTTCCTTCAGAGTGTGGGGAACAGTTTATCTTCTCTCCCCCCACATAAGACACAGAGAAGCAGTGTTAACAGTAGTACTTAGTGCTCAGAGTCCCTGCTTGAGCTTCTTCTTCAGATGAGTGGAATGTGGCCTTTCCTTCTAGTCTGGTTTTTGCTGGTGTTTTGGGTTTGCTTGATGCGTTACAGTGCGGTTCCACCTCACAGGTAGTAGTGATGGTCCTGCCTTCTCTCTCTTCTTCAGCTGCATGCTCTTGCCACTGTAAGGAGAATTTGCTCCAGGAATTCTGTGGTTGCAAAATGCATCTGTTCTGCTGGCTCATCTGGCAGAAGATCCCACGAATACAAATGAATTAAAAAATGGATACGTGTATTGCTGAATCAGCTTAGACTATAGACAGTTGCAATATTTGATTGAAACCAGGGAGAAAAGACTGTGCTGGAGTGAGAATACTGCTTTTTGTGGCAGCTAGCCATTAGATTGTGTCAGTTACAATGTCAAATAGTGGTCTCAGAGTCTAAAATGGCAGGTCCTAACCTCAAGGGCTTGCATGAGTTTCTCACCTGTGAGTGGAGTAAAGCCTGATACAAAAAATTCAGTCTGCAGGCAGTGTCAATGCTTGGGTCACCTAATAGTTGCCTGGACACAACATTTCACAATTTTCTTAAGACTTTCAGTAGGTCTTGCTATAGTAAGGACAGAAGCCAGCTGCTACCAGTATTAGCAGAACAGATTTAATTTTGCAAAGAAAGATGCCATTAGCAGGCTTCAGAACATAGCCAGCTAGATCTGGGGAGGACTCATATAGCTTGTCTATGAAATTTTGTTATTAAGGAAGGCTTTTAAAAGAAGTAAAATAGGTGTTCTTTTTTTCAAGTTTATGCTGTTAACAGCCTCCAAAACTCATACTTCATTCAGAGTGTAATCCTGAATCCTTTTAAGTCCCACTCTGAAGATACTTGAAAAACTGCAGATGCTTTCCCTCCAAGTTGCTGCATATGAATAGTGTGTTCTGAGTAGCTTTTTATTACAAAACCAATTTATGTACCTTTTGCTTTCTGGAATGCATTTGGCATTCTTGAGCAGTGAGGTTACCTGTGCAGTCCTCTCCTTGATATTCTGCAGACCAAATATGCTACATAGTAATTTAATTTAGTTTTTTAGAGAATTCTTAATTTTATGAATGGTATAGTTTGCTGTCTAGTGATATTGATGCAAAAGCTACTAATTCTTTCTATTAAGTTAAAAGAAATGGAGTCATTTTCTATACTTCTAAGTGATTTTTCCAACCATAAACGATGATATTTTGGTTTTGTGTTGCCATTTATTTTATTAAAAAAACAAAACATGTTCTTAAAAAAAATAACTGTTATCTTTATAGTATCAGATTATAAAGAATCTTAAACCCCCTTAATCCTTGAGAGTATTTAATGAGTATTTAGGGCACTATAGCTTTCTGTCTTAATTTTTAAAATGTTTTTGCAGTTTATTTACTAATAACATCATATTTTCCTACTTCCCTTTTTCCCCCCTCACTGTGTTGATGCTTCTGTTTTTAGGGATGTAGTAAGAACTCGGAAGGCCAACATTCCCTGAAACACTTCCAGACAGCACGTACAGAACCTCATTGCATTGTTATCAACCTCAGCACATGGATCATATGGTAAGAATGAGTGTGCAGGTGTTTGTGTCTGCTCGTGTGTAAGGACTGCTCGTAACTTCAAGTGGTGTCTTCTCATGATAAAGACAGATACTGACAGATAAAATGAATTCTTTATCTAGAAGAAAGTCAGGCTTTCTAGAAAGGAAATTAGTTTGTGCTTGGTAATCTCAGAGGGGTCACAAATCAATACTAAGACAGAAGTTTGAGGCTGTTTTGTTCTGCAGAGAGCTGGCTGGTTATAGGAGGTTGTCCTTCCTGCTTGTTTCTAGATGATTATTTGCTGGGCTACAAACTGGGATTATTTAAATCTCTTAAGTATTGCAATGAATTTGGGCTGATCTACAGAAGAACATATATGAGATGGGAGAATTCAATTCTGTTCCTCTTCTTAGTGTGAAAAAATGAAAGCTAGAGCTGAAGTACTTTGCAAAATTTGTTTGAGAACTTTGTTAGAGCTGGGAGGTGCATCTAGACATCCTGAATTCCAATTAATTTCTTCTTTTTTTTAGGTGTTATGAGTGTGAGGAAGAACTGTCAACACATTGCAACAAAAAGGTTTTGGCTCAGATTGTTGACTTTCTTCAAAAACATGGTTCCAGGGCTGAACCAAGTAAGTTTTCACAAATAGTTTTATCTGGAGGTGTCTGTAATGTACTGTCTCTAAAATTGAGCATTTCAGATTTGGTGTCTTGTAAAACATACAATTGAAAAATTATCTGTGATGTGAGCATAATGCACTTTGTAGTTGCCCAGTTAGTTGGGCAAGTAATCTGTTGTGTGTAAGGCTTTCTGCTCATTTATGTTACTGGGTTTTAATTTCTAGAACACTCATTTCATAGAATCATAGAATGGTAAATTATTTTCTTATGTTAGGAGCCTACTGTATCTTCTTAGTATATGTAATAGTAGACAGAACTTTGTGTGGCCCTCAGCTCTCTACTCTTGATAATGTTGATGTTCTTCACCCCTACTGTAGCACACTAATCAGTGTTTCTGGCTTCTGACTTAAGAGAGTTTCTTGTATTCCAAATGTTATTCACCAAAACTAGCTGAAGTTAAATTTAAAGCAACTAGTTGCAGTTTTTAGCAAAGATAATCAAGTGGTTAGAAGTAAGAATGGAAAAGGGCTGCCTTACTGAATTAGACTAGGTATTTTTCTAGCTGCATGTGTGGAAATTCTACTGCTTTTAAGAGGTGTTACATCAATTTTGAGGGCAAAAATGAAGGGCCACTCAGAAATACATATTTTGTATTTTGATCTAGTCACAAAGTCTGTTATTACATGGTAATAAATTGATAAATTGCTGCTTTTTGCATCTTTTCACTTGGCGTCATGAAAATTCAGTGTGTGATTTCAGTTTTGTTCACAGCTTCAGTTTCAAGTGACATGTAATAAATGGGTGTTGCAGCTTCCTTGCAAATGAAAATGCTGTAGTGTTTGTTTCAGTTAATTTAATGGAAACATTTTCATTATGGATTTATACTGCTGGGTAAGACTTGCAGAGTGATACAACTGTCTTTTTCATGGTTTAGATTCTTAATTTGTGAAACTTTAAAATACCTGCTCTGTACTGGGCACTGGTGGGGCTGCACCTTAAGTTACTGTGTGCAGTTCTGGGCCCCTCACCATGGGAAGGACACTGAGGTGCTGAAGCACCAGAGGAGAGCTACCAAGCTGGTGAAGAGTCTAGAGAACAAGTAATGAGGTAACTGGGGTTGTTTAGTGTGAAGATGATGAGGCTGAGGGGAGACCTCATTGTCCTCTACAACTACATGAAAGAAGGTTGTTGGTGGAGGTGGTGTTGGCCTCTTCTCCCAAGTCAATAACAATGGGACCAGAGGAAATGGCTTGAAGTTGTGGCAGGGGAGGCTCAGATTGGATATTAGGAAGAATTTCTATACTGAAAGAGTGGTCAGGCACTGGAACAGCCTGCCCAGGGAGGTGGAGATGTTCAGAAGTTGCGTAGATTTGGTACTTCAGGGCATGCTCTAGTGGCTGAGGTTGTGGGGTGTTTTTGTGTTGATGGTTGGACTCCGTGGTCTTTGAGGTCCTTTCCAACCATGACCATTCTGTGATTCTGTGAGTTGGTCCTGCTTGCTTTGCTGTCTTGGAAAATGAGGTTCATGGCAGTGGTGTAAAAGGTAGAGTTGAGTACCAGTGGTGATGTCAGGTGAGCGGTGTGTGGGTGAGCATCCTTCCACAAGGTGATGGGAGGTGCAGGGTAGTTTTAAATTGATGATCGACTGAGGAGTTTGCTTTCCCAGCATCTCAGACTGTGTTACTGCAGGGTTATGCTTCATCCTTTAAATCCCTGCACGTGCCTGGTTTTGAGTGAGCAGGGGGACTCTCCAGCGTCCTTCAAAGCTAAGGAGGTCCTGAGCAAGCCTTGCGGGGTGGCTTCTGCAACAACCAGAGTTCTTGGCATGGAGGTTCCTCCCACAGGGCAGCTGTGTCTCCTGCTTCATGCTGGGAAGGGACTAAGTCTCATGTGCAAGCCTGTTTTCCTGAGAAAAGCAAGCACATGTGTGTACTCCCAGTAATGTTTTAAAGCTGGAAATCAGCGACCTGTTCTACTTGGCAGAGTATGGCTGTGTGGAGCAGTTTGGGAGCTCTGGGAATGTTGGTCCCAAAGGTCATAGAATTGTAGCATGGTTTGGGTTTAAAATGACCTTAAAGGTCATCTAGTTTCAACCCCCCTGCGTGGGCAGGGACATCTCCCTGATGTCCCTTGGGTTAGGTTGCTCAGAGCCCCATCCAACCTGCCCTTTAACAGTTCCAGGGAGAGGGCATCCACAACCTCCCTGGGCAACCTGTCCTGGTGTCTCACCACTCTCACACTAAAGAATTTATTCCTCATGTTCAACCTAAATCTCCTCTCTTCCAGTTTTAATCCATTAGCCCTTGTCCTCTCACTAAAAGCCCCTCCCTAACTTTCCTGTAGGCCCTTCAGGTACTGGAAGGTGCTATGAGGCTTACCCCAAGCATTCTCTTCTCCAGGCTGAACAGCCCCAACTCTCCCAGCCTGTCTTCATGGGAGAAATGCTCCAGCCCTTGGATCATCTTTGTGCCCCTCCTCCAGGAGCTCCATGTCCTTCTTATGTTGGGGGCTCCAGAATTAGACACAGTACTCATGATGGTTTTTTTCAAGATGTTTTGTTGGGTTTTCCTAAGTAGAAAGGAAAAGAGGAAAAAGCTCTTTGCCTGGCAGGCTTTGTTGCTTTGGGCCAGGCTCCTTGCTGGAAGAGACTGGGAAACAGCCATGTATTGATAAGTGATGATTCCCTCTTTGCCTGAGAGGGAATGCCCAGGCAGAGTTGGCCTTCTTGTTTCTCTCTGATGAATATGAAACTGCTGTAAACAGGAATACCTTTTCTGTTTTATGTCAAATACTTGGGCTGACACACTTGGTACTTGTAACTTAGGTAAGGTTTTTTTTCTTTTATTTAAATTAGATTGCCTATAATAATTTAAAAAAAAAATCTGAAATTGAAATGTAATTCCTGTAATTAACTCTACTGTCAACAAGTTATCTTTTAGTTGTTTTAGGTGTAGCATTTTATTTCATGTTACAATGATATTTTCAATGTAACTATAATAGTTTAAATTATTAGTTGGCTTTGTTTTTTTAAAATTAATTTTGTATGTCAATGTATAAGTTTATAAAAATAAACTACTCTTAATTTTAGATTAAAAATAACTTGTGAGAAACAGGTAGTGTAAAACTGACAATTAGGAATTCATATTTCCCACTTAAAAATAAATCTGCTTTTTTCCCCATTGCTTTTCTGTTTCCTCCTAAAAAAACAGGAGAAAAGACTTAATTTTCATACCAGAATGTGGCACTAGAACAACAATTCATCTTATGGCTTCCTTTCTTTCTGTTGTAACAACTGGTTGGCATGGTGCATCATTAAAATTCAGATAGCATTGTGGAGAAATTTCTGCATAAATGCAGAATGTACATGGCTATAAGTAACAGTGAGGGCTGCTGGGTCTGGTTTTGTGGTTCTCAAAAGTGCAGGAGTCATTTAGAGATAAAATAATCAGCTTAAACATGTAAGGGAGGGTTATATTGATTTCCCAATTAATGCATCTTGGAAAAGAAACAAAAGCAAAATGCTTGTCATTTGGTACTAATGTGGTGGAAGAGAGTGGCAGCAGGATCCCTGCTTTTCACTCGGCCTCTCACAAAGATTCAACTTCACTTCAGCTGTAAAAATGTGCAAATTACATTACTACTACATGACTGACTTTTGTAATTACATTAAGCGATTGAGATAAATCCCAGTGCTGGGTTCCCAAAAGAATGCTTGCAGCTGTGTGATTTTCACATCTGATCCTATGGTTTGTTGTACCCAGAAATGCCTGCTTTTTTTTTTCCCATTTTTTTTTTTTTTCCCCCAGAGGAGTCTGTTTGGTTAAGAGGTCACGTTGGGCACAAGATGGAAGAATAAAGGAAGATTACTTTCTAGGGTGTACCACCCAGAACTGTGTTTTGTGGAAAAGGTTAGCGGGCCATGATGGTTTTCACAGGAAGGCAGGTGCAGTATTGTCTGTGTGGCACACTTGTGAGCTTCACATGGACATAATGCACATGTAGTACACAGAAACCATGCTGAGACATTGCAATCTGTGTGTCTGCTCATTTGCTGGAGAAAATAAATTGTTTTGCTGTCTTAAAAGTGAATATTACACATATTTTCCTTTACAAAAGCCAAATTAGGCGTTGGTGGAAACATGAGATTGCATACTCAATTTTTGTAGAGAGCAGTTAATTAAATTGGTTTGTGTGGCAATAGAATGTGAAGAAAGAAATTCTATTCTCAGGTTTTCTAGTTCAATTTATTGTTGGGAAGGTCAAGCAGAGGAATGAGATTTTTGTGAGTAAGTTCAGCTGCCCAGATTTGCCAATAGGTGGAAGTTAGAAACTTGAACTCTATTTTAATGGATATAACTGATGTAAAACAAACATTATAAAGTATGTAATTTTACAGTGCAGGTAATAGGAGTTGGAAAAATATATGGAAATAAAATAATTTGGAAAAACAAATAACAGGAGGAAAAGCTTTTCAGATTTGCATTCATCTGTGGATATTAGCAGCATACAAAGAATCACACTGAAAAAAATAGTTATATTCTTTCATAACTGTTTTTCACTATGTGTAGTTTGGAGCTTGCAGTCATATAAGTCCATTTTATCTACTTAAAAAGAAAATTAACTAGCAAAATAAACGAGATTAGTTTGATTTTCCAAATCTGAGATATGCTTCAGCAAAAGATATGTCTGTTGTTGGTCATAAATTTTCTTTCAAGCTTACTTACTTGTTAGGGGCTGCTGTTAATTATACACATTGCAAAGAAATGAAATTGAATCATTGGCAAAATTTTTTTAGGCATTCTGTAATTTTTATCCATCCATTCTTCCCTTTCCTGTCCATGTACTTATTTTACTCGTGAGGTGTAGCACAAGTCATCTGAGCATAGAGGATAAGTTTTAAAGTTTATAACATTCTGGCAGAACCAGAGAAGTAAAATTGTAGTTTTAATATTTAATTTGGTAGGATTGTAGCACTGCAAGATAAATTGGGGTTTAAAACAAAAGGCTAGTGACCATCTCAGAATAGAACTGTGCTGTTTTCCTAAGGGTTAGATTCTCATTGTTGTCCAGTGTTGGAAAAAAATTCAGTATTTTTTTAAATAAAAAAGGAGCATCAGACAATTTAGTAACATTTCATATGACAATATGATGAGAACTTGGTAAAAGAAAGGCAGTCTATTAACCTTGCCTTTAGTGTGAAGACCTTCAGCTGGAGTACCAGAGCTGTACTCAATAGAAGATGCTTGACCTTGGAATAAACGTGCATGTTCCCAGAACCCTCATTTTTAATTAAACAAAGGAAAATAAATGTTGCCCTGAAAAGATGAGCAAAAATACTTACTCCCATGGCTGATAGAAAAATTGGATGTCATTTATCTTTTTGCTTGCACACCATCTGCACCCCCAGGTACAGCTCAGTTTCAGGAAGGGCGGTTGGTACAGAAATCCATGTGTGCTACAGATGTTTCAAACACTGGCAAAGCAAAAGCAGGTTGATAGGGAGCCTGGGATAAGTTTCCTGAGTGTCGTTTGCAAAGTGGGTGTATCAGCACTGTGTGTGTTTGTGCTCACAGTGACTTGCTCTGGTTCACAGGCTGTCATTGTCCATGTTAATGTTGGGAATCTCAGTCTCATGCCCGTGAGGCTGGGGGACAAAATGGTATTCCCTGCCTCCAGGGAGCGCAGGAGATGCAACAACAGGTGACCAGGAGTAGGTTAGAAATAGCTGAAGAAAAAAGTGGCAAGACAAGAGTGCATTGCAAGCAAGAGCTGCAGCAGAGGAGCAGTCCCTGCTTGCTGCCTGCTTTTCTCTGGGGTCTGGTGGGAGAGGGGTTGCTGGCACTGGGGAGAGCAGGGTGACACTGGGACGCTTTGCTGAACATGAAGGCTGTGCCTAAGCCCAAATGCAGCTGTGAGAGCCAAAGGAGTGAGTGCTGGAGGTGGATGTTGTGGTGAGACCAAATGCAGGCACTGACCTGGTGCCAGGGAAGAGGTGGTCACTGGGGTGTGAAGAGTTGGATGAGGAGCTGGGCAACAGGTCTTCACTCTGGTAGGACGTCTCTGCAGCCAGATACGCTTTGTTGAGGTTGTGGTGATCAAAGCAGAACGAGAGTTTTCCCTGTGTGACTTTGATTAGAAAGGCCACTTCTACAACAAAACTGCAGAAGTCTGACAGAGGGATGTAGCCTGAATGTGTGAGCCCCAAAACAGTCACAGTTGGATACACTGTCCCCCACTATGGAGGTACAGGCCTGCCTGAGGCTGGTGTCCACAGTGCTTGAGGAGAGCAGTTCTCTTAGAGATGTAGCAGTGAGCTAAAGACAGCAATCAATTGATTAATTTAATTATCTTTGTGCTTTTGCCTGCCTTGCTCTTGTTAACATTAGTGAGATCCTTTATAAACAGGTATTACTGCACACAGCTGGGATGGCTTAGGATACATTTTTTCAAAACATACTGCTTGGCCAGGAGCTGAAGGCTCGTGTGGGCAGCAGCAGCAGAGAGCCGTTTCAACTGAATCCTTCTGCTGGGGTCCTTGTGTCTATACTGGCATATAAGTCACTTTTCATATCCAAAAGTACAGGATTGCAAGATTGTGTCAGCAAGAGACTGTGGAGTGCAAGTTCACTTTAAAAAATTACATATTACTCTTCTGATTAATTACATGCTTGTAGCCTTGGGTCAATCTTGCAGAAGGACTCTGCAGCCCCAATCTGTAGAAGTATTAGCTATCACAGTCATTACCAGCATCTTCTATTAAGACTGACCAACTCTTCACATGTCAACTAAACATTCAGCTTCAGGCCTGTCTGTCATTTGTCGCTGAGCTGGGGAAGCTGAGCAGAGTTAAATTAAAAACTGCTGTCCCTCCTCTGGCGCTGTATATCCTTTAAAATATCTGCATGGAATAAGCAAGGCAGCAGATAATGTTTGTAATGGCAAAGCAACACTTCTCTGCAAAGACTTCTTCACAGATACAAAACGCTAGTAAAACATCACGTGGGTTGTGTTTCTAAAATCTATTAAAAATCAAGAGGCAGTCATTAAAACCATTGGAATTAAAGCAGGATCCTAGACTTCAGTAACAACATACAGGCTTTTTCTTAATTTCCTCCTTCTTCTCCTTATCCCAATACTAATTATCCAGCTTTGTGGCAATTGGATGTCTGGTTCTCATTTATTGTGTTTTATAATTGCGTATTCATCCAGCTCTTATCACAAAGCTGGATGCTTCAGCTTTGTTTTCCCCCTTAAATAATTCATATGTAAGGTTCAGCAAATGGAACCTTGCTACTTGTGTGAAGCTGCCATTTAACCATGAAGTGAAATGCTTTTATTGAGTTTGCCCTGCAGATATGGTCTGCTGTGGCAGTGCTGTCCATATTTGGTGGCTGTGCAAGGAGAGCCAGGTGGTGCTGCAAAGCGTAGCACAGTGAAGCGTGGACAGATCTAGGTTTGACATTTGTCATCCTGTACTGCTAAAGGGAAGAGAAAAATCTGCTTTTCCATATGCTTATGCTTTAATTTTTGCCTGCAGTTTTGTCCAGATGGCCTTGTGAACATTGTTTACTTTAAGATGCTGTCCCAGATGTTTTTGAATGCCGATGGATAAATGCAACAACTGTGGTATACTAATACACAAATTATTTACACAATTTTGGCTTTTTTTTTTTTTTTCCTCTTTTTTAACTATCTCTTCTCCCCACCATTTCTCTGTATGGCACGCTTTTCTGAGGGGAAGAAGTATTCCCTTATATTATTAAATTTCTGAGAGCGAGCAATGCCCTTTGAGTTGCAGACACTTGGAGCTCCCATTTTCCTGCTAAGGTTCTTTTGGAGCTCTTTGTGGGTGGACAAGTCTCAGACACTGTAATGTGCCCCTTGTAAGCATGTCAATTAAAAGGTGTCATTGCACATAGCCCATAAAACAGGGACTGTTTCAGGGTATGAGCAGCTCCCAGGTTGTTTGTCATGCACTGTGTTCCAAAACATGTTGTCTGCTTTTGCAAGGAGAACTTGATCTCTTACTTTGCCCTTGTACTGTCTTAGTTTTCCACACCAGTGGAAAGGAGACTGTTTTAAAGCTGTGTAAGCAGTATGAGCTAGAACATTTAAACCTGTTTTTAAACAGCAGAGCACCTCTTAACTGCATTTTGATAAACTCAGGTACAATTTGGAAAAACAATTATGCCTTGATGGCACTATAGGGTGCTGACAAACTGCATCAGCAGCTCGTTGCCAGATACAATAGGTATTTTAATGACTTATTTTTTATTTAATAATATTTTTTCAAGAAACTCCCTAGGAGTGTACATAAGGGAACCTTTTGGCATGAGCATTTCATTAACGTAAATAGGTCTGTTATTTTTTAAGAACACTTTAATGAGACTTCAATGTGAAACTCATTAGAACAAATATATGAATTCATATGTCAAGACAGAGATTGCAGCATCACAGTCTTGGCATCTATTAAGTCCATAACTCGTTTACATTGACATGCATTGTTAATCAATATTTAAGACACTGCAGATGTCAGTAATGTTCATATTTAGTCCTGCAACCATGACAATATGAAAGTTGCTAGTAGAATTCGAGGCTTAATATTATTATCTCAAATCTTTCCATTACCTCTAGGCTACAAGTTAATGACTGTCTAACTTTGCTGTTGCTCATCTATTTAAATAATAAGGGAAATAAGGAAGAACTCTGGTAGCATATTCCATTGCAGTTTTATCAAAATTCAGTTGTATAAAATTAAAACAGGGGCATTGTGTGCATTTGGATTGTGTTAGCAGTTCCTCAGGCTGTGACAAAGAGGGGTGGATGGAGGAGGAAATGCAGTGTTTGGGAAAAGGGATGACAACTGCAAGTCAGCCCTAGGCCGTGTTGTATGGGGCAATGCAAACAGAGCCTGATCATTCATAAAGACTGGCAGCATTCAGGTGGTCACTTTTGGTTACCTCCAAATGGACCAAGAACATCTTTTTTGGTGGTGTTTCTAGCATGTCTAATGAACGTACCTCTTAACTGCCAGTTGTTAACGAACTAGCAGAGTCCATTTTACTTTATTGCTTGAGTAACTGTAGAAGTTACAGTCTAATGGCATATTTGGATTATTGTGGAAGGTTTTGTTTGGTATATGTAGTTGTTGGGGGGATTTTTTTCCTCAGGGGCTTCACTGCTGATTTATCACATTTATTTTTTTTTTAAGATTTTATTAAGGAGCTTAGTACCATTTTTGAGAGGGACTTTTTACCAGGGTGTGTAGTGATAGGACAAAGGGTAATGGTTTTAAACTGGGAGAGGGGAGATTTAGGTTAAATGTTAGGAAGAATTCTTTACTATTAGGCTGGTGGTGAGACACTGGCACAGGTTGCCCAGGGAGGTTTGTGGATGCCCCATCCCGGGAAGTGTTCAAGGCCTGGATTGACAGGGCTTTGTGCAACCTGGTCTAGTGGAAGGTGTCCCTGCCCATGGCAGCGGGGTTGGAACTAGGTGTTCTTTAAGGTCCTTTCCAACCCAAACCATTCTATGATTCTGTGTTAAAAATTATGAATGTAATCCACAGAAGGACTGATTTGATTAAACTATGAAATTATATAGTAATGTTAATCTATAGTTTAATTATAGGTTCATCAAAAATCATACGACTCCATGAAGAAAACAGTGAAACCAGTGAAATACTGAAAGGAAAAAGTTCTGGTAATGGTGCATCTGTTCCAGTCAAAGGAATAAATAATTTAGGAAATACGTGCTTTTTTAATGCTGTCATGCAGGTAAGATGGAAATATCATACAGCTTTTTCTTCCTAGATTTTGGAAATAATTAATCTGTACAAACTGTGGACTTCAGAAAAGGTTCTGACTGTTACCAGTCTTTGTTCTGCTTTTGAAAGTCCTTTTCAAATTATTTTTGGTCCTTGCTGTTCAAGCAATATTTCCTGTTATAACAAAAAAGAATTCCTGGATCAGTAGCTTTTTTCACAGTAATGAGACAAATGAAAATATCAAGTGTTGCACACACTGCATATGTGTGTGGGTTGTACTCTAGCATATGGTTTTATTTGTAGTTCAGCATTAGGCAGTCATGAGTAATGCAGAGTATTTGCCATCCTGGTGGGTGTGAGAAGTGGTACTTGGCGCATCATGTAAATGTCTGCGCTGTGTGCGGGGATGATTTTTAAGATCCTACAATGCCTGCAGTTACAAAAGTACTTTTATTGATTATGATGTTTTTTTTCCTGACCAGAATAAAAGGAATGAGCTATACCAATAGTCTTCTGTTGATGCTAAAAAAAGCAGCAATCATTGTGGGTTTTATACTGGAGCATCGTGTTGCTTGTAGGTTGAGCAGGGACATCTGTCTGTCTGCAGAGAGCAATGAGCAAATGAGAGAAAACTTCTGTGAAGGTTTTCTGAACTGGCACTCTACCTGGTGTTTATGGTGCTGATTACAAAACTCAGCCAACCAATAGTGATTTTGTAAAGAGCAGAATTACTACAGCTTGTTCTCTGTTGATACTTAGGGCCTTGTAGAAACCTAAGTGATCTGCAGTCAAAGTTAACAAAAAATAAAGAAACAAAGCTTAAGATGTGTTGAGTTGGTTTCTCTCTCAAACTCAAAGAGGTAATGCTTTTCACTCTGCCAAAGCCCTTGTGTTTCTTGGGCTATGGTGAGAGAGACTGCAGAGTTTAAATAAATGTTTTCTGATACTAATGTCCTCACTGTAAAAAAACAACCAACCAAACCAAACTAAAAAAAACAACAAACAAAAACCAAAAAATCCAAACCAACAAAAAATCCAAAACAAAACCCAATCTTGTTGTTTAACAAAAATAACAGGAAATTATTTTGGAATTACAGAAAGAGAATGATATATTATAAAGGTGATACCTACTTTTTCTAGTGGTCTAAATTAAACCTCAGCTGTACATTATGAAGTAGATCTAGTTTTGTCTGTCTCTGAAGTTAGAATTTATAACAGAAGAAAAATGCATGGTTGAAAGATAAAAAAATCAGCATGGGTTTCTATGGGTTTGTTTTTTTTTTCTTTAAGAACTTGGCACAGACTCATGTACTAAATGAACTGATGTATGATATGAAGGAGAAAGGAACCAAGTTAAAAATCTGTCATACTTCAGATGCCCAATTGGTAAGTATACAGTGAAAAATACAAGTTTGGGGAAACGTGGGAAGAAGCTGGAGAATGGGAAAGTGCATCTCTCTTAAATACACACACTTACTCTCCCGTTTATTTTTGCTTTTTAACTGTTTAGCCAGTTTATGGTATCTGTGAACTCACTCCTTTTACAACACTAATTATTCAGCCCTGGAGGAGGAGGAATAATCACTTCCTTTCACATTTTATGACTTTGAAGTAGCAAGTAATGCCTGACATTAAGAAAGAGTGGCTAGTTTATTTTTGTATCCCGTTTAACTTCTTCAAAATTAATATATGATACAGGAAATAGTATATTTGGCTCTGTGTTAATGAAATCTGTTATTCCAGTCTGTCCTAGCTCTTTGTTGATAAGACTTTTTATTATGTGCTTCACAGGCCAGAGGATTAAACTGAGAGAAGCAAAATTTCAGTGAGGACCAAATTTATTGTCCTCGTGCTCATTGCACATGCAAAGAAGAGGCTCCCGTGGTTATTATCAAAAGAATATGCTGTTTTTCCTGGTCATGTGTTAGAGAGACTTAGGTTGGCAATAAAGATAATACCCCTTTCCCTCTGCTAGATAAAGAAAGCAGTTTACAGAGGATTTTAAATTTTTTTTTCCCTTTTCTGCTGTTTGCTGCAAGGTTTCTGGTGGCAGGGAGGGTTGAGGGATAGGATTCTGCTTCAGAAACCTCTGAGAAGATGAAGATTTCTCTGTCTTGCTGTCAGTGATGTTCAGAGCTTCTCCAGGCAAGAACAGTGTGAAATTCACTGCACTGATATCTCTATTACCTCCAGTGGCAGTTCTGAGCAGCAACATGTTTCACTAAGTTATCCTGAGCCACAACTGAGGTCTGGAGTTTGTTTGTGCCTGGAGGCTTAGAAAGCCAGTGGAACGTTGGTTCATGCTTGATGTGAAACTTGCACAGCCATAAGGTTGAAATCTTTTTTATTGTTGTTGTTTAATGACAATGCTTAAAATGTGAGTAAGATCTTTGGAGCAAAGACTGTGTTTTCTGGTTTTTGTATGTTAATGCAGGATTTGAGGGCTGCAGTAGTGCCACAAATAATGATGTGAAAACTCCCAGCTTCCTACTTGGTAAAGGGCATTTTTCCACTTTTTGTTAGTGTGTATAAAGCAAATAAATTTATGTGTATCCATAGTGCTTGTGTTCTGTGTGGATCCACTTTCTGGATGAGGCAGCCCCTTGAATTGTTGTCTGGCATTTGTTACCTGGTTTTGTGGGAGTCAGGCCAGCTAGTAGGAAGCACTGTGGTCATGTAGGAACCTGGAAGTGTGTTAGGGGGAGAGCTGGTCATCTGTGC
>NW_009953960.1:0-4628 GCF_000747805.2 Chaetura pelagica
TGCTGAGAAAAGGACCTCAGAGGAAGTGATGATGGTGGTTTAGATGGCTGGAGCTGAAGGATGGGATCTGTGACTCTTGGAGAAGGTGGTGGTCAGAGCAAGGAGAGCCTGCAGTCACCCCCCGCACTGGCTTTTGGCTTGGGCAGCGTGCTCAGCAAGTGGAAAGGCTTGTGGTGCCCCGAGGAGCTATCAGAGCAGGACACGTGGTAAAGACGTGCTCAGAAATCGTCTGTGACCTCAGGCAGCTGGAAGGACACGCTGACAACTTCTGGGCCACTGGAATCCCCCAGGACCCACAGATCCCTCTCTGCAAGCCACAGGCTGGCCAGACCGCCCCGACCCCGCGGGTTCCCGGGAACCTTCTGGGGCTGCGATTGCAGGGCCTTGCATCACAGCCCAGCAGGGTCCAGCTGCTGGACGTGGCTGAGAAGTGACACGAGGTGGCCACAGGAAAGGTCTTTGTCCTGGGAAAACCCCATGCGGGCCCCTGGCAGGATGGGGGCAGAGGGGGCAGGTCAGGCCCTCTCCAGCCTGGCCGGGTGACGCTGCCCTGGAAAGGCTCCCGGGACACTGGCTCTGTCCTCAGAGGGGAAGGTGTCCTCAGGGGGAAGATGGCCACCAGCCTCCTGGCAGTTGGTGCAAGGAGGGGCTCCTTGCCCTCTGCTCAGCCCTGCTGGGACACATCCAGGGGCTGGGTCCAGCCTGGGCTGCCCAGTACAAGAGAGACAGGGATGGACTTGGGAGAGGCCAGTGGAAGCCACAAGGGCGAGGAAGGAGCTGGAGCACCTGCCAAATGAGGAGAGGCTGTTTGAGCTGGGACTGTTGAAGAGAAGGCTCAGGGGCATCTTACCACCTTGAAGTCCCTTTTATCATTCCCTGGTCACTATTTCATCCAGCTGATGTTCATCTTCCTCCTTCACCAGTTTTGGGCAAACACCCTTCAGACAAGTATCACCCACTCATTATCACCTTCTTTCAGCCCAGGTTGTTACCAGAGCAGCTTGCCAAGGTGGGCTGTGTGAGAGCCCTGGACCAGCCCTGAAGAAGGAGGGTGGCAGGGCTCATGGAGGACACCTCCACTTCAAAAAAAGCCCAGTACTTGGTCTCCTTCCTCCTCCTTCAAAATAACCTGCCCCAATCAAGGCAGCTCTCCCATGGTGCTGCCTGCCCAGGCAGGGGGGAAGAGCTGGTCCCTCTCCCAAGCCCTGGCAGTGGTGGGGATGGTGTGGACAGGAGAGGCCCCAGGCACCTTCCTTCCTTGCCTCCCTGCTCCTGGCACAGGGAAACAGCAGGACCCGCAGCCAGCTCGGGTGAAGGCCATGGAGGGGCTGGGCCAGGAGAGATTGCACAGAGCCAGGGAGATGTTGCTGCTGAGCCCCAGCTGGGATGGAGCCAATCCCGGCCCCAGGCATGTCCAGCCTGGCCTGGGGATATCTCCAACCTTTGGGGATAACCAAAGCCTAACCAGATACAGTCCTGGACAACCACCTGCCACTGGCCCACTTGTTCAGGATTGTAATTCCCTCATCACTATTTAGTTCAGTGAATATTCATCTTCCTCACTTCCATTATTTTTTTCTAGCAAGGTCCCTATAGCAATTTGCTCAAAGCCCTGTCCAACTTGACTCTGAACACTTCCATGCATTGTTACTCTCACTCAGTGGGTCCAAGGAGCTCTGAAGTTCTGCTGAAACATAACCTGGGAACAGAACACTCACAGCTGTAGTAGCTTCAGTGTCTTCTTTTGCCTTCCCAGCCTTGAATATTTCAATACAACTGGAAGTGCTTCAAGCTCCAGGGGTATTGAGCACCCTACAAATTAAAAAATGCTGCAGATCCTCAGCATGTCTGGAACACATCTGGGTTCAGTATGTGGATTTAGGAGCCAACAACCCAGTGAGAAAGGAAAAAGTTTGGATCCTGATCCTCAGGAAAGAAAAAGCAACATAAGAATGCAAAATAGATAAGGGAGTTGATTAGGGAAAACACCTAGTTTTGTTAGTTGAACAGAATTCATTTCACAGCAAGATTTTGGCTACAATATCTACAGGGGCTGGTCCAGAGCACCCTCAAGGGTCAGGAGAAACACCAGTGAGAAATAAAGAGGAGGAAATTCCACAACTGCTTCCTGGGCTTCTTAAAATACATGTTATATGAACAACCTCCCCTTCTCACAACTAAAATAGCTGAAAAAAGGGTGAATCAAAGTTATTCCTCTAGCACAAGTATCAGTCACCTACACACCACAACGGAAGAGAAGAACAAATAATCAAACACTGGGTATTTAATAATAACTTTTATTACATGAAAGCCAGTAATGGTTCATTTTCTAAGCCATGGACGGTTGAACAGTTACAGCCAGCTTGCCAAAAATTCTCAGCTACGGAATTAGTTCAGCAGATGCATCCTGAGACATGATGTTGCTGCTGGAGAAACCCTCAGCGAACTGGGTAGAAATCCTCCAGAAGCTCCCCTATCCTCCTCTTCTCTGCAAGAGGCAATGAAAACCTCATCAGCATTTGAGATAGGTTGAGATTTTTAATACTCATTTTTAAGGTTAACAAAGCTACCAAATTCTGGTTTTGACTTTTTTTATTTTTTTGCTACCAACAGTGAACTATTGACTTTCTGCATCAACTAAATATATCGCTTCTTTTCCACAGGGCTCACCACAGAGGCTCTAGCAAGAGATTTTGAATAGTCCTTTATTTCTACAGATTCCTTCCAAAATGGCATCATGTGGGTTATAATCCAGCAGCCAAATTCACCTAACTCCATTTTATTAGAAAACAGACAATTTGCACCAAAACTTGCCATAGTGTTGCTGGGTCCAGTGGCTTACGTTTTGTGACGACATTTAGTAAAATGTCATTCTTTACCAAGGATCTAAAGGTACATCAAGTTTCCTGACATTTTTATTCTTTTTTTCACCTGCTCTACTTATTTTCTGAATCTTGGGAGGTGTCCCTGCCCATGCAGGGGGATTGGAACTAGATGATCTTTTAAGGCCTCTTCCAACCCAAACAATTCTATGATTACATGATGACCACACCATTTTCAAATCAACATGCACTTAAAAGTGCAATTTTATATGAATAAGCAGTAAAATCTTGGTTTTACAATAATAAATCCCACAATTCCTGATCTTCATCACCTACTTTGTTTCTCCTTCACTGGCACAAGTTTGGTCTACTCTTAATGTTTTTTTGGCTCTCAATTTTAATATTAAAATAAGCTTTAAGGAGGAAGAATTGACCATCAAGGCCACTGATCAGCTCAATTAAAATATCTGTTTTCATATAATAAAATCCTTGATACTGCTGCCATTTATCACAGAATCATTAAGGTTGGAAAAGACCTTCAAGATCATCAAGTCCAGCTGTAATCCAGCTACCACAACCATGAACCTGAAGCACCACATCTAAGCACTTCTTGAACACCTCCAGGGATGGTGACTCCACCACCCCCCTGGGCAGCCCATTCCAAGGCCTCACCACTCTTTCAGTAAATACATTTTTCTTCATGTCCAAACTAAACCTGCCCTGGCACAACTTAAACCCATTTCTTCTCGTTCTATTGCTAGTTACTTGGAAGAAGAGACTGTGAGTAAGCTGGAAAGAATTACCAGTCAGCATAACTTGCTAGAAAAGAGCAGATTCTGCAAGCAGCCCAGCTACATCTTTATATACATTAGCACTTCCTAACTAGTATGTTGTGGCAGGTTGAGGTCTTTATTAAAATACCAGTTTCTTATACCTGCTTTTTTGAAATCCTCTGGATGATGCCTGACATACTCAAACAACTCCCTGTCCAGTTTGGCATGGATGTACTCTGTACGTTTCACGAGGTAATAGCCAACAAACCAGCCCACAGTAGTGAAGAGGACCTGGCGGTGAACACCTGCACCAGGGAGAGAAATGCCCCTGTCTTGTCCCATCTCCCAGCCCCAGGTGCCCCCCCCACTCTCCCCAGGCCCTCCAGACAACCTGGTCCCCCACACACCAGCTCCCCTCTCACTGCTTCAGCCCTGTGATCAAGCCCCCCCCAGGTCATTTCAGCACCCTCACCTGCAGACCTACCATGGCCCCTGCCAGCCCATGAGAGAGACCCTCCCTTTCTCAGGGCTCCTTCCCTTCCCACCCCCCAAATCCCTCAGAGAGTCACTCCAAATCCCCTCCACCTCCCTACAATGTCTCTTTTCCCCAGTTCCCTCCGACTGCCTCAAATCCCTGCCCTGCCAACAGACCCCTCATCTCAGGGTTCCCTCCCCTTCAGTACTGAACCTACAACCCTTGCAGATTCACCCCAAATTCCACAGAACCCCCCCATCCCCTCACGTCAGGGCTGTCTCCCCTTCCCTCCACCCTCATGTCCCTCAGAGTCCCCTCAAATCCCAGATACTCTGCATCCCCTCACCTCAGACCCCACCTCCCCCTCACTCCCACTCCAATATTCCCCAAGGCCACCCCAAATCCCAGACACCCCCTCCCCAGCTCCTCCCAGTCCCCTCCAACTCCCCTATCTCCCCCTGCCCCTCACCTCAAGACTGTCTCCTGTTCCCCCCACCTTTAGACCCCTCAGTCACCCCAAACCCCAGACACACCCTTCCCCAACCCCCTCACCCCCTT
>NW_009953960.1:6271-21050 GCF_000747805.2 Chaetura pelagica
TCTCTCTTGCAGTTTAAAGGCATTTCCCCTCATCCTATCACTCCCTGCCCTTGTCCCAAGCCCCTCCCCAGATTTCCTGGAGCCCCTCCAGGCACTGGAAGCTGCTCTCAGGTCTCCCTGGAGCCTTCTCTTCTCCAGGCTGAACACCCCAACTCTCCCAGCCTGGCTCCAGAGCAGAGCTGCTCCAGCCCTCCCAGCATTTCTGTGGCCTCCTCTGGACTCTCTCCAACGGCTCCACATTGTTATTGTGTTGAGGACCCCAGAACTGCACCCAGGCCTGCAGGGGGGTCTCAGCAGAGCAGCCCAGAGGGGGACAATCCCCTCCTGGCCCTGCTGGTCACGCTGTTGGTGACTCAGCCCAGGACATGGTTGGTTTCTGGGCTGCAAGTTTACCCTGCAAGTGCTAATGCTGAGCTTCTCACCAGCCAACACCTCCAAGTCCATCTCCTCAGGTCTATTCTCAATTCATTAAGCCCCCCAACCCCAAACCCCCAGCCCACAAACTGATCCCCTCAAGTTGGGTGGCTTTACCATGTGGGGGTTCTGACAGGTCTGAGCCCTCTGAGAGGAGCAGCCCAGTCCTGCTGCAGGCACAGTGCTAGGGAGGCCAGTCTGGAATTAAACTAGGGTTTTAACTGAACTCCAAAATAAAAATCAATTGCTTTTCAGAGTTTTTCTTGCCAACAGATTAAAGACTAAGACTTACAGTGTTGTCAGGGTTTTTTAGTTACTAGAAACATCACATTAAACCAGTTGTAACAGTACCAGGATTGACATAACCATTAAAAAAACTACATTTGAACACATCACCAGTCCTAAAGGATTCTGCCTTCTTCCTAAAACATTTACTATTTAGCTTTTCTCCCCACAGGAGGAGGTTGGGCTGTCACCACTCCTGAATGGGAGGTGCCAAACTTGAGGCAGAAGTTCTTGGAGGGTTTTGGCTTCACTTGCAAAAAGCACTGCTGGAAAAAAGCTTGGAGTGGGTTTTTTTAGGGGGTAATATTGTAACTGCCCTACCCAGGATGGTACCTATAGATGGATAAATATGAACATTCGGATGCCTCACCCTGTGCAGAGCTTTGAGGCTTTGACCCAAGAAAAAATAGAGGTGGAAGCTGCACTGAGGCACTGCCAGCAGTCACAGCAGCTGAAAAGAGTGTGGCAAAGTAGTTAATGGTATAAAAAAAAAAAAAAAAAAGTTAGAAACTATCAGAAAGTAATGGAAATTAGAGTGAAAAAGTCTGAAAATGAGCTCATGGGCAGTGAAAAGTTTAACTGGACAAACTATTTGGTTACAGAAATGGCCAAAGGAACTACTCTACTGCCCATGGAAATTAGAGTGAAAAAGTCTGAAAATGAGCTCATGGGCAGTGAAAAGTTTAACTGGACAAACTATTTGGTTACAGAAATGGCCAAAGGAACTACTCTACTGCCCACCCACTGTCCTAACAAGAGCCATGCTCTATTTTAACATCCAAAATATTCAAAGAGCACAACGACCCTGTGGGATGTCCCTTCTGAAGGGGGCCACATCTTCAATCAAAATGGAAGAAAGTTCAAGAACTGCTGGGAAAAAGAAATAATCCATCCCTTCTCCCCTCCTCATTTCATGTGCCAGCACTGGAATCCAAAGCAGATACCAGTTTCTAGAGCAAAATCTAGTAGGGGTGGTTATAGTGTTTCAAAAAACTTTAGTAATGACCTACCTCAAGCTGTAGGTAACTGTCATCTTCAAGGATATGTGATGCTGCAGGGGCAAAACATCATATTCCTCTTCCTCAAGTTTACTAGAGGAACTCTGGACACTTGGTCTTTTGCCACAGTTGCAGTTTGACATCAATTGCAAATAAATACAGTTATGCAACCACATTATCCAACACATTTAATGGTGTTTAAAATTCCTGATTTCAGAAGCTGACTCAATTTGGTCATCTCGTCTACCAAAATAACTATTAGAATAGTAAAACCTCTTTGCAAAGAGGCTACGAAACCAGGTCAAAGGGACACAGACATATTAAGCAACTCAAGCTTGAGATTTGGGTGTTGTGGTCAAGTTTCCAGCTTGACATTCCATCCTTAGCTGTCCCTCATTAGCAAGGCTGAGACATGAGATTTAACAAAAAAACACAAGAATTGCTCAAACAAAAAGTATCAAGTTTTTAATTTACATATTCCATGGAATGCAGGTAGAGCACTCTCTTCTACACAGCAATGATCCCTTGTACTTTGCCACAGTGATTTTTATTCAAATACAAAGAGTAATGGGAAAGCCAGGCAGGTTTTCCTTGGGACAGAAGTCTGGACCTCATGAAACTTCACAGTCTACCCCCAGGGCAAGTGGCATCTCAGCATGTCCCATGTTACTGTGACAAGTGCTTCTGATGAGAGGTATCCTCATTGGTCAGGACAGGAGTGTTGGAACAGCAGCTCTGCTTGTGGCGATGATACACGGACACTGTGTTGTACTGAGAGTTGTAGGTCCTTGTTACAACCCCTCACAGTGCCCCACTGTCCCCTCAAGCCTGGGACTGGTCCCAACACCACAGTTTCACTCAGCCTTTTGTCTCACTGAGATCCGCTCGGTCAAGACAGAGATGTAGAGTTTGAGCCAGGTGTAGGTGACGCCCAGAGCACAGTACACAGAGGTCAGCAACAGGGGGGCAAAAGGGAAGTGCTGTTTCCAGGGGGTCAGAGGAAAGATAATTTCACAGAATATTTCCAAAGGCACTAGTTGGATGAGGTAGATCGTTTCAAGCCAGTTCAGGAGAGGCCTCTCTCTCCTGTCAGAGGGATTAGGGGGAAAAAAACAAAGAAAAAGTATTAAAATACAGGATGGTAAATACAAAAAAACTATTCTGCTTTTCAGCTACCACTGGTGACCAGTGCAAACAACATCTCCCACAACTTCACAGTAATACTTTAAATAATTTAGAGTTTAAGTATGAAAACACATGGTAACAGAGTACAGCGCATTTCCTTAGCAAGTGGCTTTTACATCAAGTTCCAAGATGCCCTAGAATCTAAGCAGATTTCTCAGCAGCTGCCCTGCTTCACACTAGGAGGAAATTCTTCACTGTGAGGGTGGTGAGATACTGGAACAGGTTTCCCAGAGAAGCTGTGGAAACCCCATCCCTGGAAGTGTTGAAGGGCAGGTTGGATGGGGCTTGGAGCAGCCTGGGCTGGTGGGAGGTGTCCCTGCCCACGCAGGGGGTTGGAACTAAATGGTCTTTAAGGTCCCTTCCAACCCAAACCATTCTGGGATTCTCTGATGCTTCTCACATCATTCCTTTGAACAACTGAGCAGAGACTTTTATACACACATTTTTTCCAAAGTTGGTCAGCATCCAGAGACTGGAAATGTAAGATCTATCTTAAATGCTGCCCCCTTCTCCCAAGCTTTCTGTAGGATGAACAAGCCAATCTCTCTTGTAAAGGCCATGGGTGGCAGGGTTTTGACTGCAAGTACTTTAAATAGGAATTCATGTTCTTCTGGAAGGAATTTGGGTTTTTTTGAAAGTTTGGAGTAAGAAACTTGAAAATGCTCCATCTCTAGACAGAAACTAACCTCCAACAGAGGCTTTAATTAGAACTCTTGAGACAGATCATGGAACTCTGGAATAGTAAAGGGGGAAAACAAGCAGTCTGGTTGAAAGAGGATCACCTACAAAAAGCAGGCCACTGAGGTAGTGAATACAGGTTTAGAGCATTTCCAACATCCTCTAGTACAGCCCTGATTTGCCATGAGAAGTTTGGGAAATAGGATAGTGGAGACTACAGGGGGTTATAAGGATAAGCCATCTTTGGTCAAGTGGGTAAGAGATCAACAGCCTGTGAAAATATACAGGATGATTTGCGTAATTGTATTTGTTTGCAGGAGGCTGGTTGACAAATGGCAGCTTGTAAGAGAATGTTATTAATTCATAACCTGCCCCTTCCACACATGAAAATACTAAGTGCCACAGCAAAACACACAGCAGTGTTTATGACTACCAGCACAGACAAACAATCTCCAGATAACTGGAGTGCACTAGTAAGTGCAGCAATACTGAATGAAACCCTTATAGGCTACAACATTCCAACTCTGTGCTTTAACAGCACATCAGGCAGGTGGGGATTTACAGCCTGGGGGGACTGAGTCATTGTCACAATTCCAACATAACAAGGATGTACTAAATAATCCTGACCAAAGTCTTGCCTCCTGAGAAAAGGAAAGAGGCAGCATCATTTTTGGACTGGTAAGACTTCAGTTTGATACTTCAGTGTCACTTTTCTGCACTGTTTGCCCTTTATGACAACACAGGTCCAAGTGATAGAAGAAATGGTTTGGTTCTTGGCTTTGGGAACCAAGAATTAAAGGTTCTTTAATTACCTGAATAGAGATTTCAATGCAGAGAAGCTATAAACTGTAAACAGCAGCATAAGCAGTATTTTAATTGGAAGCTCTGAAATACAAAGAACATAATGTACTTACAAAATTAATTATAAAACTCTTTTGCCCTATAAATTGCAGTATCTTTAAACTCTACTAGTCACACTTGCATTGCCCAACTTATTTTCTCCCAACTGAAGGAAATATTTTACTGCTTAAGACACCTAAAAATAAGCATAGATATTTATTAAAGCAAATGTCAAGCATTTGCAATACACTTACTTTAATTATCTATAAGCATATTGAACACATGAACACTGCAAGTAAGATTTTCCTATTAAAAAATAAACCAGAAATTCCTGGGCTGGGAGGCTTAAAAGACAAATGTGATAGGCAAAACAGTGAGATCTAGTTTAGGTTGTGTGGTAGATAAAAATTAAAAGGCAGAGGAAGTTTCTCATTTCTCCTGGCAGCAGCTTTGCTGTTGCAAATCCACAGCATCATCAGACCACAAGAGCACAAGTGTTTGGATTTGAACTCTTCCAAAAGGAAGAAAGTAATTTAAAAAATATGAGTGTTTTCACAGCTGTGATGGCCTAGGTTTTAGGTGAAGCAAAAGGGGAAGCAGAAAAGGAAGAAAGGAAGGAAGAGTTTTTGGTCACAAAGACAAATCTGTCCCTGTACATACTGATTTAACTGATGCTGCTGCATGATTTTTTAGTTTAAGCAGATTAAAGACAGCATGAAGTAGCAGTCATCAGGAAAACAGCCTGTCAGGTGTGTGGCTTCAAACTGCCTTTAACACTTTTGCTTCACACAGTGATGTCAGATGGGGAAATTTCTAGAACTGTGGCAGAATGAGGTTTAACAAGTATTGACTATGACAATTCCCCATCTCTATTTCAACTTGAGGACTACAGCTCTTCCACAGTTCGTCACACCAGTGCTTCTGTTCACTACTGGGAAAGTTTGTTTTTATGGCAACAGGCTGACACATCTTCCAGCTTTCAACATCTTACATAAAAGAATCCAAAAAGCTTCACCCACATGTCATTTCTGGAAAAAGCCCCAAAGCAGTAAGATGAAAGTACAAGGAAAAGGCAAATGCTTTTACCTGGCAGTGTGAACAGCAGTGGAAAAAGTGAGAAGTGCCCTGTGGTTGCCAGGATCAGGTAGATGCCAGCATCCTTTGCCCTCTGAACAGACAACAAGCTGAAAACAACAAGGATTTGTTGTGCTTTTGTCTTTTAGCAAAGAAACTTAATTTCAGCAAAACACTTCGCAACTCACAAGAGACAGAAGAATATTTCATAACACCTCAGTCCCCCCCAAACACTGCAGCTGTGATGAAACCTCTTGCTTCCAAACCATGTCGCTTCAGAGGGAAGAATGCAGGAATAAAATCAGCCAGGGAACCCTTCCTCAGAAAACCACACTCCCACTTGAACACACAGGTCAGAAAGGCCTTGAGTTTTCTACAAATTATCTCTCCTTTGCTAGCTGGCTGCCAACATTCTCATCCCTACTTTTTCTCCTTCCCTTTTGTTTTTCCAATGTTAATTCCCTCCCTCCCACCATTCCCACTTCAGCAGCTTAAGTAACACTAAACCTCTGAACAGGAAAAAAAACATACTGGTCAGGAGGCTTATGAACTATAGCCTCACTTCTACCCTGACAGGCATGAAGCCCTTTTGGTAGAAATGCCAAACTGTTCTTGTCAAGCAGAGTGCAGAAGGTCCCTGTCCTCAGCTGGTTCATTAACAATCTACCTAGAGCTTTAAATATGAAACAACACCCATCAAACCTTGAAATGCCCAGCAGCTAAAAGATTGCAACATTTTTACATTTGTCCCTGCCACAGTGCAGCTCTAAACTTAACTATTTAGAAAGAAAAAGAACTTGACCAACAATGGGTGCTTGCCATTGGGGAGTATGACAGCAGTGTCAAATGCTTCAAGTCAGTTATTTTTTCCTCTTCAAAAGACAAAGCCACAAGACAAACAACAAATAAGTCTTGGACTTTTTGGGTGCAAAGAACATGCCACACAAATGCAGTAATAACAGTGGGTGAACAAAAGACTCTAAGAAAGTAGCCTGGTTTTGTCCATCTTGCCACAGGAGTGAAACCTTTTATCAAACATAGTCCCGAGCTGTCACTGGGAAAAGGTGGCTTCAAGGGGAAGATACATTAACTTTTAAAAGCTGTTGGTCCACATGCAGCCTAAAGTCTGAACCCCATTCTTCCATAAGCATGGTTTTAGTTGTTTTGGTGGGTTTTTTTTCCCCCATTACTCTAACAGCAATCAAGTGCCTGACACTAAAGACACTGATTTTCTGTGCACTCAGCATTCAAAGAGACACAAAAGATTATGTAGTGGGAAGGCTTGTGTGTCAGACTCCTGAAGTGATTCCCTTTATCATCCCAACACTATAGGTTTCTGTTCATCTGTACATTAGTACAAAGCTTTGCTGTGCACCAGGGAGCTGATAAAGGAATCAGCTACTCCTAGTAAAGCTGTGCTTAAAGCTTCTGTCAGTGCAAACTATTGTCAAGTATAAGCCACAATTAGTAAACGATAAAAGAAACAGTTTAACACCACATTGGTTTCCTACTACACTACACCTGCATCAGTACATTGTATTGCTAAGGCAGACACACCTTATTCTGCCTGAAATTAATGTACTTGACGTGCACTAAAACCGTACAGCCTAAGGCATCCTATAAACACGTTCATTTTCCAAAACATACTGAAAACAAAGTGCTCCTCATTGAGGATTCCTCAATGAGTGGCTGCAGGTTGAGTTTGGCCAACTGCTACAGGTGAAAATTCACTTACCTTAGAGGCAGAATGGCAAGGAGGATTGCTTTCTCATGCACATGCCAGCCGAACATGAAGGAGCTCAACGCGCAGAGAACAAGGCACTGAAGGAAGCCCCGGGGCCCTTGAGGTTTAAACCAAAGACAGAAAACAGAGGGCTAGAAACAACAGGCAGAAACAGGACTTCAGTGAGAAGCTTGGCAATCCTGAACACAAGCCACTGCCCAATGAGATTTTTTTCAGTGTTAATAAACAGCACTGCACCCAAGTTGTGCTTCACAGGGCATTACAGGGCACTGGAGAAACTGTATCTACCTGGATGTGTGAGTAGAGCCTTGAGGACTTCATCAGTACAACAGGAGGGGAAAAGCAGCCATAAAAGACTACAGCCAACTCCCTGGTACTTGTTTTGCAAGAACTGTTTATGAATCTAAGCCACTAACCTCATTTAATCAACATTATTACATAAACGTGTTGAAACAAAGACTTCCAGTTAAAGGCCAGTTGCTCACTGGAGTGAAAAAAGACTCTCCAACCAGGTGATTACTTATGGAACCTTCACATCTTTGCTTGCCACATGAAGAACAGGCTGACCTGTAGCTGATGCTGTCAGGAACACTGTAAGCTGCCCAGGCACTTCCATCATTATCTCTCCTCACATCCCAGTTTAACTACCTTCTATCAGAAAAAGTTACTTTCAGCTTAGAGTGGTTTTGATCCAAGATTGCTTTGAATGTTTTATTAACTGTTCTAGAGCTGAAGAGGCCATAATTTTAGCCATAATTTAAAAAAAGTAATATTGTATATAAAAAAAGATACTGATTCCACATTTATCCTAAGAATTCTTATTTTTTAAAAGACTTATTTGTTGCATTAGAATTAAAATTAATATTAAGATAATGATAATCGAATAAAACCTACTAGGGACAAAATACATCAAGGTAAAAAAGAGTATTAATTTTTCTTACCAATATAGATATGAAAGTACAGATTAATGTTGCCAGAGGAGTCACAGAAGGGAGAACAGTATGCTGGAATTCTTGAACCAGCCCTCCTGTCATGGAGGCTTTTGGAATTTTTGTGGGATCGAGGAAGTTACACTTTAAACCTGAAAATAAGAGATAAAAAAAAACAAACCCAAATTGAGGAATGTTAATGAAGAAATGATGCAGCTGAACTAAGTACATATCCAAGTCTTTTTTTTAAAGGACAGAGAGAGGAATGATTGGTTTCTGGCCTACTGCTGGGAATTTATGCACTGGATTATACAGACAATCAAGTGATTTGAGGTCATCTGAAAATGTAATTTACTACTCACATATTTCAAAGGAGGAAGAAAGACTAAAATCCAGAGAGCTCTACCTGCAAACAGCACCCAAATAGCAAGATTAACATACTGTACCCAAAATTGTTAGTGCTTTATCCATGGCATTGTACAGAGCCCAGAAGTTAGGAGCCCAATAGGCATGGCAGAGGCCTCGCTTGAAAGGGAAAAGCCGGGAAATGACTTGAGGCAACTGACCCTTGGGAAAGAAAAAAGAAGAAAGAAATTGTCTATTCAGCTGTGACATGGTTGATACTTTTATAACACATTTTTTTAACAGTTCAAGAGAATAAGAGGTGAAAAAGGGGTTATTACCAACACTATGAAGGGGCCCAATGAAAGAGCAGAAACAAGACAGACAATCAATCCCAGAAGAGTTACGTGAAGGAAGCTGAAACTTCTCCACTTCAGGGATCCATCTACAAGAAACAAACAGATGATGAACACAGTTACTGCAGTAAGTGGAGAGGGAGATGAAGCATTCCACACCCACACTGAGTTGCTAGCACCTATCTGAAAGGATAAAGCAGCATAAAGCCTCTGATGTCAATACATTTCATTGCTTTCTTCAACAGTCAGTTTGCATTTACTTTTTCCACACTGCAGCTCCTCCATCATACAACCTTTTGGTATTTTCCTTTTTCAAGAGAAGTGCCTTCTCTGTTCATGTGAGGAATAGCACATGTTTTTCAGTGCTAAGACAAAGGAGGACTTTGGAACAGCTCCTGGTGCTATCTAACCAGAATAATTCTTGTGGCTTCAAAATGGCACCTGCAGTTTGCTCATGTTGGTTTTATCTTAAAAAAGATAATCCTAGAAACATGAATTTTACATAAATAAATTTCAAACATCTTTAAAGATCACACCAACTGAGCCACCCAAGCAGCTTTTTTGCTTGACCCCCAGCCATTTTGTTCTGATGGTACATGCATGTCTTGTGTCTTTCCCAGGCCTCACTAATTAACACAATCCCCCAAAAATGAGCAAGGAAAAACCCATCTTACCTGCATTATTTGCAGTAAAACAATAGGAACGCAGCAGGTAAATGCCATATGCTGGGGCAACATAAATGTAGATGTGTTTGAAATGCAGCAGAACAGCAAAAAGAAGAGCACCCTCCAAGTATCTTTTCTAAAGGAAAAACAAAACCAAGCCAAAGCTTTTTCCACTTGTTCTCCCTTCGCACCAACTTTTATTGGTCCTCTGTTTTACTACTAAGGTGACAGGACATTTATCATAGGTATAAAAACAAACTAGTATTTACTTCAAATTACAAACTCAGCTTCAGAGGTACTTTTCCTAAGGACCGGTGACTTGGAAGAAGATGGCAGGAAAACATGCCATGTTGCTGAGGTGTAACAGAATTTAGTTTTCTTGCAGGAAATTGCAATGATGCAGCATAGGCAAACAATTATGGTTAGTTTCAAGTCCTCCTCTTCCCCCTAACTAAACAAATAACTAAGACAGTCAGCTTAGCAGCCCTCAACTTTGAGCTGCTCCCAACACCTTTAATCTGAGGAGCTCAATGGAGCTAATTAATGCACCTAAAATACACAGGATGACAAACAGGAAAGAGTCACTCGAGTTACCTGACAAAGTCGGGCAACAGAAAGAAGCATCAGCCCAAATAGAAAGCCATTGTACTGAAAGTGAATATCTGAACTTGAGTCAAGAAAGATGTACAGCAAGCTTTCTTTACTGCTATCAGTCTTGTGGGGAAGGCTCTTAAGTTACAAACAACAAATTCAAGTTAAAATGGAACTTAAATCAAGAAAGTAACTTTAAATTCAGTCCACGTAGGCACAAAGTCATTACTTAACCATACCTATAAGCATGGAAACAAAAATCTACTAATACTAGTAATTATTTTGATGAAACAAAACATGACAATCTGACTGCATATGTATCATGTAAACAGTAGCTGCAGGGCCCACAGGAAAGATGGAGAAGGACTTCATACAAAGGCTTGGAGTGATAGGACGAGGGGGAATGGTTTCAGACTGAAAGAGGGGAGATTGAGATTAGACATTGAGAAGAAATTCTTTCCTGTGAGGGTGGTGAGACATTGGCCCAGGTTGCCTAGGGAAGCTGTGGCTGCCCCATCTCTGGAAGTGTTCAAGACCAAGTTGGATGGGGCTTGGAGCAACCAGGTCTAGTGGGAGGTGATGTTTTCCCCTTCTGTTCCCTCCTCAGCTGGATCAATGTGCATTATTGAGACCAACTCAGGATAAATGGACTTCCCAGACAGGTTTTCTTCCTCATTAAAAATAACCTTGCTAATTCTCATGTAACGTTAACCAACTAAATACTGCCTGAACATAAAGCACTTGTAGGGATTTTAATTGCCATGGGACAAAGCTTGAACCACAGCCAGGAATAAAGAGGCTCTCTGCTGTCACTCCTGTAGGCAGGTGGAGGAGGAGCAGCCAGCAGGTACAGACATGTTGCTGCCAAACTGCTCCTCCTGCAGCTCTGGCAAATCAGACCAAAACCTGAAAAATTTCAATTTTTCCAAATTATAATTCTAATGAAAACACGGAAGTTATTCATCTCACCCCAGGAACACAAACATTAGCATTACTTGCTGTGATAGGAATAATAATATTCATGGGTTTGCACCACCTCGTGTAACTGATTAAAAACAAAAACCCCACAAACAACCCACAACCGTTTAAAAGGATACGATCCACAATTAACAACCCAAAATTCCACAAGAGCAGGACAGCAAGAATAAACGTTGGTTTTTCCAGGATATCCTTTGCAGCTCGTTTCCCATTTACACATCTGCAGCATCTGAAGGAGTGGAGAAGACACAGAAGACTTAACTGAAACGGCCAACAGAAACGTTGTTGCTTTTAAGAGCTGAGAAGTGCACTGAGAGTGGAAGGCAATGGAAACATTCTTGCTAAATTCAGCAAGAGAAGAGTGTAATTAACAAAGTTTAGTAAAAGAAAGGATTTTAAATCTCAGTAGCTGTAACATGTCCCACATGCAGAAGCTTATGTTAAGTAACTTCCTATTAAGGTCTAGTCTTACATTCAATAATAACTGTAAAGTTCTCATAACCTGTTTGCTGTTAACTTCTCATGAACACACCATGTGCTGCTACATCTGGAGACAACAATGCGTTTAAGGTCCTCAGCTGGACATGAGCCTCTTCCTGGCTACCCCTCAAAATTATGAGCTATCTCTACTGCTTAAAAATATCTAAGTACTTCTCAGTTTTAATCCATATGGCCTATATTATTTTTAAGGTTTGATCAGGTTAAAAAGCTGTGCATACTTTGTGTTGGATTACTATTAGTAGAGCCATGTAAGAAAGCCAGCTCATTCCCAAATATTTGAGTCAAAACTATAAAAGGAAAAGGTCACAGTGCAGAGCCAGCCCATGGCAAATAAAGAAAGTAAATAAGGAGCTCAGCTAGTGCTCCAGTGCAACAGGGAACTTTCTACCCAGATGGTGAACAAGAGGAAAGACTGTTAGAGTCAAGGCACTAAGGTAGGCAACATAATTCTCAAAACGTCTCTCCCCCTCTACTCTTTTAGGTGCAAGACGAAGACTTCTTCACAAAGTCAGAGCAGATTGAAAACAGCCAATCTTAATATTTTTAAATTAGATTTGGACTAATCAGTTTATCACCAAGGTTGCCGAGGGAGGTCCTGGAATCCACATCCCAGGCAGTATTCAGGTTGGATGGGGCTCTAAGCAACCTGATTGAGTGGGGGGTGTCCCTGTCCATGGCAGGGGGGTTGGAACTAGATGATCTTTAAGGTCCCTTCCAACCCAAACCATTCTAGGATTGTATGATTCAAAAACACTGGAGTGACTTTGCATATATGATAATACTGGCACTTTGTCACAGCTTCCTTTATGCTTCTAGTCCAGATGAACCAAGTAACAACAAAAGTACTAGGAAGAAAGAGCTGGGTGCACCCAAGCTGTCCTGCAACTCCTACAAAAAATAAATCCAGCAATATAAAAAAAACCCACCTATAATATGTGAAACAGTAGCTAATGTCTGAATGTGTACAGTTCTGATCCCACGTACATCAACAGCATCTCCAAGAACAACAAAATCCTGCATTTAGCAGCGTGTTCCAAATCCCTCCTTGAATAGGTTAAAACAACTTTGATATTCCATACAAGCTTGTTTGTACAAGTAATACTTTGTTGCTACTGTAGAAAAACTCCACATATTACTTGACTACTTAATGTCCCCAGAATTGGAACACAAAGACTTACTCACGAACTGCATATATGAAAAGGATATCTGTAAAGATGACCGAGAATCTTTGGAAGATGATGGCTGAGTCACTGGTGTAATTGAGGTTTTTGATGACCAACATCTTGGGGTCAAAGTACTTGGCAACATGTGAAAGTACATACTCAAACCAAGCAAAAAATGGGGGATAATCCAGGGTCCATTCTGAAGTCGCCTACAGACAAAATGAGATGAAATAATTTAACACAATCCATGCTGTCCACAGTCCTGCACATGCAGTTCATCACAGCAGATCAGTTTATATATTTTATCTCAGTAGCCTCTACTTAATAGAAACTACTGCACAATCAAGTAGCTGAACATGATTTGAGTTGGACATTTCTTGATTGCTAGAAGAAGATTAAAGAACATGTTGTGTGTCTGCACCTAACCAACAAATAATGGTCTGTTCTTTAAAACATTAACTTACAGTAATAGGACCAATATTAAAATATCAGTAAAATAGCTCACAGGGAGTATTTGTCTACACAAGAGGAATCATCAGCCCAATCAGCATTGTTACAGTCACAAAATTACTTTTACCCATTAGTCAACAAGTCTTAATTCTAATAAGACCTTTTCAAGACCAAATAGCACTATTTGATCTTCTCCCACAAGGACAATTATTATGCCCTGGCCAGTGATTAACTCCTTGGCTGTGGGAATAGGAGACAAGGAAGAAGGAACAGAGGAGGTTGGGATGGGATATATTTCTCAAGAAGCCTGTTCCCAAATGCTCACATTATGCTGTTAAAGCATCCCATGTTTTGGCACTAGGATTGTGCTGGCATCACAGAAATTGGTTTTCCAGTATTGGATCAGCCTGTCAGAAAGTTCTGACCCACACAAATCATTTACTCCTGGATACACAGTTCCCAAAAGTACTAGAGACATTTATGCCAGAACTCCAGACCTGTAAGACAGATTAAAAACCATGTAGACTGAGTCTATCACCAACTTCAAGGTGATTAATCTAGATTTAAATCTATTTGAGCAATTTAAGACTACCATGCCACTTGCTCCTGTGTTAGAGCCTTTCTACCAACTGATGTCCCTTAGCTGTCTTTTTCATTTTGGCTTCATAACCACTAGCAGCTGCCCCAGACAATTTTCATGTTATGATGAAAAGCTACGCAAGGACAACAAATGGGGGCAAGTATGTTTCTGAACAACTGCTATACAGCTGCTGACCACCAGTACCCATTTTCTGCAAATAAAGGGCTTTCTCCTGCAGCATCCACACAAGCTGACATCCCCAAAAAGCCTGCTAGTTACATAAAGCTAAAAAAAGACCAAATATGTACTTACTTCATAGTACCACTGAGAGAGGGGTAAGTTGTGAGTGATGGCAAGCCAATTCCTGTGTACTTCAAAATCTGTGGAGTAACTACAGAAGGTTTCTGTTAAGACTCACACACTTATAGGAGAAGGATTTCTGAGCACAACACCACAGGCAGATAAATAAGTCTATGCTGATCAGCTCTAGTGCAACAAACTGGATCAAGGAACTCAAACAGTAACAAAAACGCTGCATGAATTTTATGCCAAGAACACACACAGATTTACTTGCAGCTCAGCCTTTTCTGACAACGAATGCCAAAATTCCAGGTTCTAACTGACTTACTCATCGCTAAGGAGAAAAGCTACGGCGTCCTTTCCAAATTAAAAGGCATTCACGTTTCACTGCATTTAAAAGCCAAGCAGAATGGGCTGTAAGCGCCTTCAGGCACGAAAGCAAAGCAGTTTGAGAGGCCGAGAGGCAGAGGAAACTGCACCACACGAGCAGCTGAAGGAAATAAAGCCCCTCAGGCCACCATGGACCCCTCAGGCCACCAAGAGCCCCTCAGGCCACCAAGAGCCCCTCAGGCCACCATGGACCCCTCAGGCCGTCAGGGACCCCTCAGGCCACCAAGAGCCCCTCAGGCCACCAAGAGCCCCTCAGGCCACCATGGACCCCTCAGGCCGTCAGGGACCCCTCAGGCCACCAAGAGCCCCTCAGGCC
>NW_009953960.1:22999-24464 GCF_000747805.2 Chaetura pelagica
TGTTGGGACCCTGGATGGTGAGGCATCAAAAAATCAAAGCATCGCAGGATGGTTTGGGTTGGAAGGGTAAAGGTAAGCAAGTCCTGACCCCCCTGCATGGGCAGGGACACCTCTCACCAGCCCAGGCTGCTCCAAGCCCCATCCAGCCTGCCCTTCAACACTGCCAGGGATGTGGCAACCACAGCTTCCCTGGGCATCCTGTGCCAGTGTCTCAGCACCCTCACAGGAAAGAATTTCTTCTTCTAATCTAAATTTTCCCCTCTTTAGGTTTGAAAGTAATCTTTCCCTCCTTCTCCTGTCACTCGATGCCCTTGTAGAAAGCCCCTCCCCAGCTTTCCTGGAGCTCCTGCAGGCAATGGAAGTTGCTCTGAGCTCTCCTGGAGCCTTCTCCAGGCTGAACAACTTCAACCCTCCCAGCCTGTCTCCAGAGCAGAGCTGCTCCAGCCCTTGGATCATCTTTGTGGCCTCCTCTGGACCCTCTCCAACAGCTCCATGTTGTTACTGTGTTGAGGGCTCCAGAACTGGACATAGCACTGCAGGGAGGAGTGGTCTCATGAGAGTGGAGGGGAAAAATTACCTCCCTCAACCTGCTGGTTAAGACTTATAGATGTGGTGCTTCAGGACATGGTTTAGTGGTGGACTTGGCAGGGCTGGGTTAACAGTTGGACTTGATCACTAGGATTTGAGTTGGCCTCCAGGTATAATAATACAATAAAATAATATTATAATAATGGGTACTTTCAGAGGAACAAGCTTAATTTTTTAATACCTGGAAAAAAAAGCCAGCCTGGAGGGTGGATGCATGCAAGGCTCATACATCCACCTTCCTTACATCAAACCTTCTATCTAGGAATATTTCATTGTAGGGGCTGTACGAAATCATATAGATAATATCTTAAATTTATTTCTTGAACTTATTTAAATAGCAATACATCATAGTTTGTTCAAACTCAGAGATTAGAAACAAGTTCAACTGCAGTAAATCATTAGTGGTTAGAATGGTTTTCACTGGAAAGATGAATCCTCTCTTCATAAATGCCTGAAACATACATAAGCAAATGCATTTAAGTGGTTTCCACTATTTAGGCAGTCTTGTTCATCCAGGTTTTCTACAACTGCACTGATTTTTGGGGAGCTTCCTACAGATCTCAGCCACAGACATGTCTAGGTGAGCTCTGCAATGATGTGTTGGGTGAAATCCTTAGAGAGATCCAGATCCAGCAAGCTTCCCTGCATGCTCCTTCCTCAAGAAATGTCTGTCAGGCAGAGCACTAATCTACATTTTATTTAGTGTTTTCTAAAATACATATTAGTAGCAGTTCACAAAAAGAGTTACAGGCAGAGAAATTCAACCAGATTTCAAATGTGAGCCCCACGGGCTCTCTGTGAAAGTGGCAAGAAATAAAAGCCAGATTTTGACACTTTCCAAAACAGTATCCATTCAAAAGTCTGGCTCTCAGTGAAA
>NW_009953960.1:24484-31168 GCF_000747805.2 Chaetura pelagica
CAGCAGGAAAATCTTATTGTTACAAGCAGGAGCAAGAAAATAAGAGGGAGGGGAATGGCAAAGGAAGAGAAAAGGAATTATTCCATAGAGCCCTGCCCTATAGTTCCTTTTTTTTTTTTTTTAATGCATAAGGAAACCAACCCTCGTGCTATTCCCATGTGAATCTGACAGCATGAGCTGCATATGTACACTTGGTCCAGCCCTTCCTGCACAGAATATCTACATGACTGCCTGTACTAATTCACAGAATCATAGAATGTCCTGGGTTAGAAGGGACCTCTAAAGGTCATGTAGTCCAACCCCCCCTACAATAAGCAGAGACAACTTACATTGGATCAGGTTGCCCAGAGCCCCATCAAGCCTGACCTTGAATGTCTCCAGGGATGGGGCCTCCACCACCTCTCTAGGTGAGCTGTCCAAGTGATCCACCACCCTCATAGTAAAGAACTTCCTCATGTCCAACCTCAATTTACCCTTTTCTAGCTTAAAACCACCACCCCTTGCCCTATCCTTACATGCCCTTGTGAACTGCTCTTCCCCAGCCTTCTCATAGGCCCCTTTCAGGTATTGAATATTAATATATGAGACTTTTACCTGGAGGGCCACATACTAGTACTGGTTGGACCCTGGATGGTTGTGTCCATCAGTGTGTGGATCTGGGGTTCATTACAGAGTGGCTATTAAATATTTCAAAATATATTGAAATTCTGAAATATATTGAAGTTTGGTGAGTGACACCAAATCCAAAGGGATGAGCTGAAAGTGAAACTCCCCAAAGGAATCTTCTTCATAACTTCTTCATTTATCTGTGAAGTATCAGAAGACCCTAGATTTATTTCCTCAGCATGGGCTGAGGGCAATATTGATCACTCTTGTCATCCCTACAAATGGACCTCACCTAGAGTGGAAATAAATCTAACTGATTGCAACTATTTACTGACATTGAACTCACACAACAATTTATAGGCAGCAACCCTGTTAAAGTATGGGTGACTACAGCAGTGCCTGTGCTCAGTGATTTAAAGCACATGCAAATTGAAGCAAAGCTGTCTGCTCCTGACATGTTACCAGCATAACTCTTGGCATGACCAATACTGAAGTTGCATAATAGGAGATTAAAACTGGAAAGGACCAGTGAGTCATTCTAACCACAGCCTCCTTCTGTAGCAAAATCTTTGTCTCCATGATTATCTTGCTGGGTTTTTTTCCAGAATGCATCAAGATTCTTTATTCTCTCCCTTCTAACTCCTGGATTTCTTGTTAACATGTGAATACTTCCATGTTTAACTTTTTGCACCCTAAAAAATTGTATTTCCTTGTCATCACCTGCAGCAACAAATACTCCTCTCACCAACTCCTGAAGACCTTTAGCAGCTGCATGAACTAAAGATGTCTTAGTATTTCTGCATGGTTTCAGTCCCTTCATTATAACCAGACACCGTTAGATATTTAAGTTCTATCAAGCCTAAAACCAGTGAAATCAATGAGTGATTCTTTCTGGACTCCACTAAGATGCTTCATAATAGTCTTTTTGTCATACAAGAAATCCCACAATACTATGCACATGCCCATATCTGAAGATGCTATTAAACCACAGCTAATACCTTATTTATCATCTGCCCTAACTGATATTTTTACACTGTCCATCACTCTATTCAGTGGCTCTCTCAGCATTTAGGCCATTTTTAAAAAAAAGGTGCAGGACTTAGCCTCATTTTGTAGATGAAGGTGTTGAGGGAGACAGGCATATGGCATCATCAGAACAGAAGCTCAGCACCAAGATGTGGAAGAAAACACCCTTCAAATTTTGAGGGAAAAAAAACCTCCGTAGCTCCTTTCCTTGTTCTCAGGCCCTTACAGGAAAAAAATGTAAGTTAGTTCTGAGAGTGAATATTTAACTTAACAGTGAAATAAGTACTAGATGATACTGCTAATAAAGGGCAAATGCTTTTTGTGACTAGCACTGGGATTGCTTTGTACTTTATATGGCTTTGGGCCTGCTCACTTTTCTTTAATTCAGGAAGATCCTTGAGAAGAATCATCAGTGCTGTTGACTGGTGAACAAAAACAACTCCTACCTCCAGGGCTCAGAAAAAGGAAGTAAACAAAAGCCAGTGTCCCAGATAAAAAAGGGAACAAATGTTTTGGAGAGAGAACATTCCTATAAACAGTCATTATAACGTAACTCACATGATACAAATTTAAGGAGCAGCTAAAAATTTAGCTTAGTGTGTAGTTTGAAATAGCAACTGCCTTTGTATGACATATGTTTGACTGCAATCACAAGTGATTCACTTACTGCTTATTTCATCTACTTGATTAGCATGCAGAACGACTCTGGGGTTATAAATAATATCTCATGTTTAAAGGTGTTTATTCTACTTGATAATTTACAGGTATCTCAAGTTTTTCTGTTCCTCCCAGAGTCATGGGCTATACTTGTTGGAAGCATCTCTCTGTGTACAGAAGAGAGATATGTTGCACCTCTCTGCATACTGATAAATGACAGATTTGTGGGCAGCTGCACCTTTGCCTGATTTAGCCACCTGAGCACAGATAAATGTTCACCCATCTTCTGCATAATAGACTGATGGGTTAAAGCACTCCAGGAGAAGACCTGGGTTCACTTCTCTCCTCAGCCTGTGGTGACTGAACCCTGTATTTCCATGCCAACAGAATGACCCCAGTCACTGTCCAGGCCAGGATGGGCAACATTTCATTTCTTGTTTAGACTTAGACATGCAGTTTAAAGACTGGATGTAGCACTCAGTGCCATGGTCTGGCTGATGTGGTGGTGTTGGGTCATAGGCTGGTCTTTTCTGTTATTCTGTGACTTGGTGTAAGTGCTTTTACTGTGGGTGCTGCTACTGTCCTAAGAAAAGGGGACTTGGACAAAGGGGTGGAGTAGATGCTTTAGATTAAGATGTGCATAGTGCTTCTGGGGACTCCTCTTAATCTGCCTTTCACCAGAAACTGCAGTAATGATTCAGCTCTCCCAGGGAATGTTTTTATTTTGCTGAAACAGAATGGAGCAGTACTGATCCAAAGCTCTGTATCTCCAAATGAGATTTATGCCCACTGCTCTTACCTTTGGACAAACTCAAGCTGACAGGAAACAAATTACTACAGGTAAGTGTTGTTTTAGTTCTGACATACAAGAAACTTTGTTACAGATAATTTAAAATCTATCCTCAAGGGCGTGGGCTAAAAAGAAATACTGCCAACAGCCCTCAAACACTGCCATAGATTTGATGAAAGAGGGTTCATGTGTGGTATTTTACAGATCATAATCATACTACCCACGTATATAATCACTGTGAATGTCCAACTAACTGGCAAACTCATGCCAGAAATATGATTCTCACAGGAGTTGCTTTGCTTTGTCATTGGCATGCAGCAGCCCCTGGAACAGATTACTCTTGCTCTACAATTCAGGATAGGGATGGGGAAATTCTTCCTGGTGCAACTAGAAGAATGTAACTAAATAGAAGAATATGGTGACTCAAGCTGGAATTTAGCCACAAAACCCTGTTTACAGTCCTCAACATTCACAAAACTTGCCAGGTTTAATGGTTCTGAGGGCTTCAAGCCCAGTCAGTGCTTCCTACCAACTGGGTTCCATCTATATCATGCTGGTTTAGCACCAAGACAGACAAGGGACGTGTTCTGTAACAGGCTGCCAAGAGCTGCAGGATGTGCATTTTAACCATCAGCATGCTGGCTTGTGTTGTTCATGCAATTACAGCTTGAGACAGTAAAAATGTGTTTATCTCACTGTTTTTACCATGCCCATTCCCAGGTCACCAGGACGGGAAAAGTGAGCACTGGTTTTGTAATGGAAAATACTAGGTGTAACCTGATGGGAATGTTGTTTTTTCAGGTGGAATCCATCCTACCCAGAGAGAATTCCAGGCACTCCAGGCACTGTTGAAGGGAGTCTTGCTCAAAAGAAGGCCCCATCCAAGCAGAAGAGGCTCAGATGCTCAGAAGATATTTGGGGGCCTCTGGCCTCTTAATGTCTCCACCTTGGAAGTGTTTTCAGGAGCATCCTCCAGACAAATTGTAAGAGAAAGAAAAGGACTAGTTGTCTTGGATACCTTTGGAATGTAAAAGTAAAGGTTCAAGAGCATCCAAAGCAAAGTTCTCCCACCAGCCACCATCTTCTCAGTCTGTAAGAACACCATTCTCTCCTCTGTGGGTTCCTTGGTTATTGCCTGTTCCAGTCACACCATTCCAACACAGCTCCCCTGAAAGCTGAACAGAGCAGGGGCTTCTTCCAGATGGTGACAGGGACCCTTTGTTGAACTCAAACAGACAGGATGGGTTGCTCATTTGCAGTTTGAACCATCCTTTACAGCTATATTGAGCATGTGCATGTGGGGAGGCTTCTCTGCAGATCCAACCAAACTTCTTGGATGCTTTTCAGAGGTGATATGGGAAGACATGGAAATACATCCCCTGGGCTGCCCACTGTGCTACAGCTCCATGGCAACTTTCACTGCATCTGATCTCCAGATACCTTCCAACCCGTGATTACTGAACCTTCACATCATCCTTGCAAGAAAGGTTAGGGATCATGCCCGGTTTCCAACTGGAAGATGTATGAAGAACTGAAGTTAAGTGATTTTCCCCACAACTGGACAGCAGGTCAGGTGGAGGCAGAGACAGAACCAATCCTTAATCCAAGCATTAGACAATATTCCTTCCATCAAGAATATGGACATATTCCCAAAGGTCGTATTGGTAAATACATTAAAGGAAAATCATCTCCCTGTTAGTGACTCTTAATCCAGATAAGCATGATTCTGAATTAGGCTGTAAGTGTGTTTTAAAGGGAAACACTTAACCTGTGTTATCTCCATGCTGGCACCAGAATTCACATCCATCCTATTTGTACCGAATTAGGCGAATAATCTTATTATTCATGAAATCTGAAGTATGTGGATGAGAAGAATCTATGCAGAAACCATCACTCATGGCTATTTTTAGCACTTCTTCCACAAACACCTGGAAACTATTGATTTGCTTATTATCTGGCACCACCCAGAGTCTCTTTAAGTTCTGCCGGGTGTACTCCTCTTCGGGAAGGCCTTCCACACTTGCAACCCAATCCAAAGTCAAATGGTTGGGGTCCTGGAGGTAGCTGGATATTGAAGAGAGGTTTCCGTTGAAGCAATAGTAAAGTTTGGAGCCAAGAAGCTTCAGGAACAGACATGACGTGGAGAAGATATGAGCACTGAACACTTCCATGTTGGAGGAAGACAGGCTGTAGATCTGGGGTGCTTCTCGGACGGTGAAGTGAACGGTCTGGGTCTTCTGATCAAGGGTGATGTTGAGCATGGCATTCTTCTCTGCTTTAGAAAGCTCCACCTCCTTCTCCTGCAAGGCTTCAATCAGTGGCTGAATTTGATAAAAGTCTACCTCCCGTCGAAGCAAGCCCATCTCCTGAAAGTCTTCAGGGAGGTCCAAGTGAGAAGTTCTTAAGAAGTTCAGGATATAGCGGAAGATTTTGCCATCTCTGTCGATGAAGCAGTTGCCTTGCCTGTCCTTCTTGGTTGGGATCTTCCCACTAAACATGGCCCCCAGCATGGAGTCTGGAAAGCTAGTCAGGGTGGACAGAGAGGTGGTATAGAGTTTTCCACCAACATTGAGTGTGATGGGTTCTGACATGATGGAAAAGTCACGATGGTTGGACTAGTTCTAAAAAAATAAAAATAAAAATAAATAATCCAACACCACACATTTAGCTGCATTTATCTGTTTGAGAAATTAAACTACAGAGGTGAAGAGTCCTAAATATACGAGGGTAACTACATGGCAAGAATTCATCATAGAAATGAGAAGTGGGGAATTACTTTTGGAGGCTGTGGCTTGGAACAAGCATGAGGATGTTTTCTTCTACTAACAGACGTAGTTCAGTTTAGTGCCAGAAATGATAAGCCTTCCAGAATGGTCCTGCTAAAAGTGAAATCTCTCCTATGAATGCCTGCAGCAACACGACTGCTGACTTCAAAGCAAGAGTTGTGTCCTGGCCTCACCTGATCCTGTCTCCCTTGTGAACATAGAGTTTAGAGGGGAAAAAAAAAAGGACAGGACAAGAACTGGACACATCCCAACATCTCTCATGGCACCTGGAGATATAATTAAATCAACAAAGCTGTTGCAGCAGGATCCCCTGACACACTGGCGTGCAGTCATCCTAGCAGGGAGCTAACAAGCAGTGCTGCTGGGAGCAAGCCACAGTCTGCAGGTTTTAAAAAAAAACAACAACCAAGCTTTCTCCTTCCAATGTGCTTCACCTTAGGAGACATTTCCTAATTAATTTGGGCCATATCCCAGTTGACGTCGTTCCCACGCAGCTTCTCTGCAATCACCTGAGATGAAGGGAGGAGGCAATTTTATGGTGCAGATAAACACAACTGCCTCTGGAAAGGACAGACCTTCCCTCTGCCTTCCTCCATACCTTCCTTCTCCCTTGTGCCAGGTGTGGCACTTAGCTGTCCCCACAGTGAGCCAGTTTTGGGAGAAAAAACATAATTTTCTATTCAGGATGTTTTGGCTACACAGAATCATAGAATCATCCTGGTTGGAAGGGACCTTGAAGATCATCAAGTCCAACAAATGCCAGGGCTGGTGCCAGTGAAGAGGAAGGGGCTGTGTAGCCCTGGGGCCTCCTCATTCCTG
>NW_009953960.1:31389-35916 GCF_000747805.2 Chaetura pelagica
AGCAGGAAACCCAGCAGTGTTTGCCTGCAGAGGCAGGAGGTGGCTCTTGCTGTAATAACTATGGTCATTCAACAGAAAGCTGCCAAACAGCTCCCTTAAAATAAAATTTAATTTGATTACAGGAATCTTCCTGACTAGCCATGGAATAACCACAACTATGACACTATTATCAGGCCGAGTCACAGCAAAATACAGATAGGAAGAACATAATCTTCTGCTGGAATATAAATTCTTTTATGGCTGCCAAAACTCAAATACTGGGGGTAACAGCATCCTAAAATACACTTCTAGATAGCAAGCACATTTGGCTGTGAAATACTCCCTGATCCTGGAGCAGTTAATAAACAGGTCAAAGGAGAATCTGTGTTTCACTTCTAGTTTAAAACTAACATTCCCCCTTGATGTTTAGCCCACTCCAGCTAAAACTAACATTCCCCCTTGATGTTTAGCCCACTCCAGCCCTTAGCACACAGGGTATATCTCCTTGCACAGTAATTAATGGAAAACAGATCTCTAAACCCACTGACTGCTCTGCCTGATATCCCTTAGTCCCATGTATCCAACAAAGCTGGCAAATAAAGACCAACACAACATGCTGTCTACACCCGTGGCCAAGGACCAGCCTTGTGACTAATCTCAGCCAAATATACCTCAGAAAAGAAACCAAAACCAAACAACTTGTTTCATTGCTGCACTCCCCTTAGCACTCTAGTCTCAGCCTGCTTCCCACTTGTGAAGACTTCCAACCCATGTAGAGTCAGGAGCTGTTAAAAACTGATCACATAGAGGCATCCACTGGTCTGACCCCGCGGGACGAGTGACTGCCATGTATTTTTGCAATAGGTCTGTAAAAGTGTTGCTACAAGCACAATCTGACATTCACAAAATGTCAGAGTAAAATGGATTTTACTTTTTTGTCACATTTCATCAGGCAGAAGTGTTCCCTGCAAATACCACAGCCTGTAGAAGCTGACAGTGATCCCAAAAGCCGTGTTCATTGCTTCCCATCTCTGCTACCATTTAGGCTGCTCTAAACTAAACTGCCCACATTTTTCTATTCTTTCACATTTTCAGATTTTGGAGCCCAAGCCTGGTTATCTACACCACAGGAGGAGTTTTCTCATGCTCTCTGCCAGTCTGAGCCAGAAGCAGAGTGAGATGTTTATGTGTACATGACAGCCTCCACCTGGCAGAGCCCATTGGCCAGAGTCACAACCTAAAGACCACTGGACAGTCCAAAGACACAGATTTTAATTTTAAACTTGACATCCACCTTAGGTTTATTTTGATCCAAAGCCTTCTTGGCTAAACCATGTGAATGAGAGGCAGACATCTCAGTCCAGCCTGAGCAGATAATGTTAAAATATCTTTTCTGGATCAGTAGCCTCAAGAGAAAGGCTGCCAACAAAATATGGCAGTAACATGAGCTCTTTGAAGCTGAAGACCATGTTTATGCTGCCAGAAGAGCATCAGGAATTGGACCAAGCTTTAGCTCTGATGTTGGGGAGTTGTGAGTGTAGTAGCACAGTTTGGCAGATGCAGTGTTACCCCCTCCCTGTCTGGGCTCTGCCCCTCTCCTTCCTCTGGATGCTGCACACCCTGACAATTTCACCCTGCTTCTGGCTCCTCTGCAGTCTCCCAGGCTGGATTTTAGTCTCCCAGAACACCACTTTTATTCTGGGCCTCTCCACTGCCCCCACACTGGATTAAAATTCCAATGTTTTAATGATGCAAACATCTGGCTTGCTGATAAGGCTGCAGGGTAACAGCTGCTGTTCATAAAGTGGAATGGACAGTGAATCATCTGCTGCTGCCTAATTCATCCCATCACTTGCAGGTTTGTATCTTCACAGCATGAATATGAATCTGATGCTCTGGCAACCTCAGAAGACCCAAAATCACAGCACAAATGAGCACACATGCTGGTTTCATCATCAACCCAGACTTCATGCATTGACCAAGCAATGTCCTTGACAGTAGCTGGGGAAACAAAGTCAAGTCTTTGCTGCTTTTCTTCTTATAAACTTGGTTAGGAAAAAGGTTTATTATAAAATCATAAAAACAAAACCTAAATGTTTTGGTAGTTTTCTCTCTTTGCTGATCCAAACAGCACTTTGCAGTCCCTACCCCCAGCCTGGGTGCTTTGATAATGCAATATAAACATTCTCCAAGAATGCAGCAAGGGAATCACTTCTGCTTGGTGGCATTTCTGCAGAGAGGAGGTACCAAGAGGGCATCTGATATTCGACATGGGTGGCTATAACCTGCAGTCACCAAGGCCAAGCATGAATTGGGTTAGGGTTCTTGGAAGCAGAGAATTACAGTAAAGCCTTAAAATTCATTCAAATTAAATCAGCTGAAGATCTAATTGGAGAGTTGAAGATGCAAATTTGGCTGAAGAGGGCAGGATTAATTTAGTGCTTTTAGGCTTGTGTTTAAATACATCTTCCTTTTAAAAACATGTATTTAATGTGGGGGAAAAAAATGTGCAGTGGATTTGAAGTCATAATCTTTTCAGGTGATGTAAAGTGAAAGAAACCAGCACTGGTGAACTTTCTGGAAAAGTTAAACTCCCAAACAGAAGCTGCTGTCTGAGCATCTGAGCATTTCAACTGAGCAGGGCTTGTAAATTTTAACTTGGGTTTTACTCACAGGAGCATCCTCAACAGATGCACAGAGAACATTTCTGTAATGACCTTCCACTCCATGAGTTTAGCTCAGCAAATCTTTGGTTTGAATCAGAGGGTTGACACAGCAAGAAGTTATAAGGGTATAAAAGAGCACGTGAAATGACAAAATCTACTTGTTTTCTCTTACTGATGCATTCATGTATTTAGAACCATCAGTTCAGCTCCTTCATTATCCAAAAACACTTCCTTTGTTTAATAATTTTAATTGTAGAACAGCTTTGGATAAGGTTATTTCCTCTCTTATGTATTCTTCGCATTTAAGAGCACTTCAATTAGCTAATAAATAAAATTCTGTGTACATAATTTAACTGCCCCAACGGGGCAAAAAACCCCAAGTGTACAAGTAATCATAAAAAAATAAATAAACTACTATTTGCCAACATAAGTAAAATTTAAAGGAAGGGCACAAATATTACTGTGTATTTAACCACTCTGAAAAATGGGTACAGCTCTAGAATATCCTTTTTAGCCAAAAAATGCAGTTTAATGGAAAGCCTGATGTTATAAATATGTGTAGATGGTTTTCAAAAACACATGCATCTTCCATTAAGACACATATATATATAAAAAAGCCAATTTTAATAGCATTTTTCTGGTTTCTTATTCAGATAAAAAATGAATAATTTAGATCATTCCAGTTAAAAATAATCTACCCTGAAACAGCAAGTTTATGAAACACCAAAGAGATATGGCATACCTGGTTCTGTTTACCAGTCTCATTGAAGATTTGAAGAAAACTTCCACTGCATTAACAAAATAAAGATTAATACCAGTATACCCAAAGCTATAAATACAAGCAGGGCAGAGAGAAGATACTAAGCAGATCAGAAAACAAAACAAGATTTTTTTTTTTTTTATTTAGGAAAATATGTAGCAATGCCTCAATCTCACTGACAAGAAAACACAGATACAAGTATTTCTTGGGAAAATATTGCTTGGGAAAAGCAGTAGGAATCAACTGCAAACACAGATTTCACTTTACAAATGACAGGGAAGTAAAATGAATCAATTCTTTGGGATTTCAGAAGCAACACCTAAGACAGGGTTAAACAGGCTGATCCTAGTGTTGTTCAGAGGAGCTCATTAATGAAATTAATTAAACACAGAGCAGCAAAGTAAGAGCAACCTCTAATTTGGCAGGAGCGTATTAAGATGAGTTGTTAAAACAGGGTTTCCAAAGTCCATCCCACAGGTTGCTAAAGGCCTCTGAAGCCTTTATGTCTGGCATGAAAAGCTGCAGCATCCCCTGAGAAATGAGCTCATGGATGCTGTGACAGCAACAGGGCCTTTTGCTGCCAGACATGGTGATACGTGGTCATTTAAACAGTCATTGCCCCTGGTTTTAATTTTATAAAGAACTTAGTTACACTCCTGGTAAATCTAATAGTGTAGCCTTTAGTAGCCCACTCATAATACATTGCTCCGTGACCAAAACTTTGGCAACCTGTATTTAAGGCAATGAAATACGTGCAGTTTCGTTAAGAAATAGTTGAGGGGTAACAACCAACTGCAAAGCACACAAACAGGAAAAAAAAAAAAGAGATTAATTATTTAGATCAGCATGATGAAGGATGCCTAAGTGGCAATAAAATTAAAGCAAGCCAGGGACCATTTCTGCTAAGCATCAGGAAGGACAACCAGACTAAAAACCTCTCAGGCTTTTTGAGTATTGCCCAAGGGAGCTGGTGAAAGCCAGATCAGCTGGGTGAATGTTAGGAGAGGCTGATCAGGCAATGCATTATAGGAAGTTATTCTGCACTGGGAAGGGCAGGATTGATTTCAGCTAAAAAAGGAAGTATGAAAAAAGAAGTATCTGGGCAGCTGGATGGCAGCTGGG
>NW_009953960.1:35934-39160 GCF_000747805.2 Chaetura pelagica
AGAGGGTTGTTTGGAGGTTGGGGCTCCACTCTGCTTCATTAGAGTGCATGAATGGCAAACACAGAACCAGGCAAAGATCCTTCTTTCTGTGCAGTGCTCCTTCTGCTTTGGGTTTTGCCCCAGATTCCCACTTTGCTCCATCACATCTTACTGAAACCCATATTTTGGTTTGAGGCCAAAATCCCAGTTGCTGAGAAACACCCCGAGTCTTGAGAAAAAAAAGCTTTGTGAAGCTGTGAACTCCACATCTGGGCACACACAGCCCCGTGGCACTTGCTGCCATTACACCTGCAGACCAGTTTTGTGCCTTATCCCTTCCCAAGGGGACAGTTCCACCCAGGAAATCCAGACCCTCACCTACCAGTCTGTGCCCTGCTGTGCTATGGGGACAGCAGACGAGGCACTTTGATGCCTATGAGCTGCCCCATGACAGGCAGGAGGGAAAAATAACAACACAAGGACAACAAAGGAAGGGCAGAAACAAAATAAATAGTATTCAGGGGATTAAAAAAAGTTAAAAAAATTCAGGTGACCACTCACCCAGCCAGCAGCAGCCAGCAGGTACCAAGTGAGAACTGGGTTTAAGGAAGGATTTGGTCAAAATCCAATGTAAGGATGGATTCACCCTCCGTTCACCTCCTCCCAATGCATGTTTATTGATCTCAGCTCATCCTCAAATACAGAAGGTTAAACATTTGCCACACGGTTTCCACACCCTATATGCTTATTTATAGTCATCTTAGAGAGGAAAACCCATGTTTTCCCCTTGCTGCGGGGTGGACCCACCTGATTTTGAACCCTTGATTTAATGTACCAACCCCTCTGATGATGACAGTGCAGCACTTTTACCTCGAGGGTTAAAATTCAGTCAGTGCAGCCAAATGTTGTGTCTGCCAGGAGCAACAGATCCCGAAATGCAGCACTGGGGCTTGGGGGGAAGCAGCTGCTTTTTGTTTCGGGATCGCTGTGAGCCACTGGAAATTTCCAGCCAGCATTCAGGGAAAAGGCTGCTCCTCTCCAAGGCTGGCGAGGGGGACACGGGTGAGGAGCTTCAGGGAGGGACTCCAACTCCCAGCAGGCACAAGGCAGGAAGAGACAACTCGCTCTTCCCTCCTGGATCAGCAGGGATACCCCCTGGCACACCTTTGGAGAGCAGCTGCTCAGCCACCAGCCATTTGTAGGCATTTATATTTGATTTCCTCACCGTGCACCGTTGGACACACGCTCCTCTGCTCCTAAAGGTCTTTCCCAGCCTTGGTAATTCTGTGCTGCAGTGAAAGGGTGATGGGGAGTTTGGTAACAACCCCGCTCGGGTGTGGGTGTGATGCTGTGTGTCCATCCCTTCCCGGACCCACACCTTGATGCTCTGGAGCATCTCCTGGGCTGCTTGCTTAGGGATGCAGGTGAATGCAAAAGGCTGCGTGTCCAGCTCTCTGCAGGCACCGAGTTTCAGCAAGAAGGACAAGAGGGTAGGGAAGTGGGGGCAGGAAAACAGAGCTGGTGCCCAGTTAGTAAGAGGAAGGAGCAATATAAAACAGAGGTCGGGTTCCTCCTGAGAGAAGAGGAATGAAGGAAGTGCACAGCAGGGAGGAGGAAAAGGAAGGTTAACAGCTACTATAGAAGAAGACAAGATGGAGGGGGAGAGGGAGCACAGAGCCAGAGGGAGGTTTGGAGAATAAAAGCCAAAGTGCTGTGGTGCTCAGTGTTCTCCTGGTGAGCCCTCTGAGCTTGTGCCAGGCAGGGCCTGCCAGCAGCTGACAGGAGGGAGCCCTTTCAGGGCCTCCTGACAGCCAGAGCAACACTTCCTTCCAAGCAGCTGATATAACCCTTTGTACAGCCCAACATACCCATTCAATGCCAGCCCCAGCAAAGGTGTTAACTGACTTCTAACTTCTGACTTCCCAGCATCCGCATGGGGATCACTTAGCACTCCTTGGAGCATCTTCCAAATACTCTTTCTTTCCTGGACTGCTTCACAAAGGGTAGACCCACCCTGCATCCTGCTAGACACACACACACACAGACATGGGGGGGTTCAGGCATCCAGCATCCACCCCATCTCCCACTGACACTGCCATCTCCAGGGGGCCCCTGCAATTAGGAGGCCAGCTAATTGCCACCAGAGATGCAGCCAAAAGAACACTAACAAGGCAGGTGCCACCCAGGTTTGGAGGCTCCACAGGTTCCAGCTCATGCACATCACCCCTGCTGGCTGCAGCAAGGTGGGACACAGAGCCAGCCCCAGGTCTCACATGGGCTTGGATTTGCTAAAACTGCTGCAAATCTGGAGATAATCACAGAGTGGTTTGGGCTGGAAGGGACCTTGAAGATCACCCAGTTCCAACCCCCCTGCACGGGCAGGGACACCTCCCAGCAGCTCCAAGCCCCATCCAACCTGCCCTTGGGCACTTGCAGAGAGGGGAACTCCCACGGCTGCCCTGCACAACCCGTGCCAGCGCCTCACCGCCCTCGCAGGAAGGAATTTCTCCCAGCTATCTAATCTGGATCTCCTCTCTTTCCGGCTGAAAGCGAGGGGAGGGGGAGGATGTGAAGTTTGCAGAGCCGGGTGGAGCCTTTCCCTGCCCAGGGCAGCCCTGGGTCTGTCCCTCCCCTCCCCAGCCAGGCACTGCCGCTATTCAATCCGCTTAAAACACGAACAAAACCCAAACAAAACCCAAAACAACCCCCCGAGCGGTGGGTCCCACATCCCCACCGAGCAGCAGCCTGACCCCCCCGCTGGCTGCAGCAAGGTGGGACACAGAGCCAGCCCCAGGTCTCACATGGGCTTGGATTTGCTAAAACTGCTGCAAATCTGGAGATAATCACAGAGTGGTTTGGGCTGGAAGGGACCTTGAAGATCACCCAGTTCCAACCCCCCTGCACGGGCAGGGACACCTCCCAGCAGCTCCAAGCCCCATCCAACCTGCCCTTGGGCACTTGCAGAGAGGGGAACTCCCACGGCTGCCCTGCACAACCCGTGCCAGCGCCTCACCGCCCTCGCAGGAAGGAATTTCTCCCAACTATCTAATCTGGATCTCCTCTCTTTCCGGCTGAAAGCGAGGGGAGGGGGAGGATGTGAAGTTTGCAGAGCCGGGTGGAGCCTTTCCCTGCCCAGGGCAGCCCTGGGTCTGTCCCTCCCCTCCCCAGCCAGGCACTGCCGCTATTCAATCCGCTTAAAACACGAACAAAACCCAAACAAAACCCAAAACAACCCCCCGAGCGGTGG
>NW_009953960.1:42128-61125 GCF_000747805.2 Chaetura pelagica
TGTTTTTTTGTTTTTTTTTTTTTTTTTTTTTTTTTTGTTTTTTTTTTTGGGTTTTTTTTGGGTTTTTTTTTTTTTTTTTTCTCCAAGGCTATATGTTGTGCTGACCTGGGATTAAGGATGGGGAGTGCAATGTTAGACTGGATAAATGGAAAGAGATGTGAATCATGAGCATGCAGTTCCGTAAATCTTGCCTACTATGAGGTCCATCTTTCCCTCCTTCCTTGAATAACAAAATGGAGTTAAGAAGTAGAGATGAAGTGTTGAGAAACATGTACTGAAAGGAGGAAGTAGAGGAGGATGACTGTGCAATGAGACACTGAGCTGTGATTTTTAGGAAGTAAAAGGAGAGTGTTGGGGGTGAGGGGTGGTAGGGAAGGGGTGCAGGAGGGTGTTGGGGGTGAGGGGAGCTAGGGAAGGGGTTCAGGAGGGTGTTGGGGGTGAGAGGTGGTAGGGAAGGGGTGCAGGAGGGTGTTGGGGGTGAGGGGAGCTAGGGAAGGGGTTCAGGAGGGTGTTGGGGGTGAGAGGTGGTAGGGAAGGGGTGCAGGAGGTTTATTTGGGGAATGGGATGCAGGAGGGAGGCTCCCAGAAAGGGGTGCAGGAGATTGCTCAGGGGCTGGGATGCTTGGAGAGGGGAATGCCCAGGGGAAGGGGTGTGGGAGGGCTGCTCAGAGCAGAGGATACACAGAGGGATGCAGGAGGGTGTTCATGTTTGGGATGTTGGGGGGATCCTCAGGGTCACAGTGCAGGAGGGATATTCAGGGGTTGGGATTTCAAGGAGCTGGGAGTAATGGGTGCCTGGGGGTGGGGGTGCAGTCGGGGTTCTCAGGAACTGGGATGCTCAGAGGGAGGAATGCTTGGAGAATGGGTGCAGGAAGGGTGCTTGGGAGCTGTGCTGTAGGGGGGATACTTGGAGGGATGGATGCCTGGAGGTCAGGATATAAGAGAGGGCTTAGAGGGAGGGATGCAGGAGGGGTGGTTGGAGCAAGGGCTTTTTGAAGTGTTGGGCTGCAGGAAGGATGCTCAAGGGAGGGATGTTTGGAGGGAAGGGTCTAGGAGGAATACTCAGAAGTAGGGATTTCTGCTGGGGTGCTCAAGGAGAGGCATGCTCTGTGGTCAGGGTGCAGGAAGAAACCCTGGAGGAGGGATGGTTGAGGATTTGGACTGTTGGAGGGTCTGGCTACAGGAGGGTGCTTGAAGGGAGAGAAACAGGAGCAGTGTTGGCAAGTGGGTGTGTGTGCATTTTCCTGGTGCCTGCAGGGCTTTGCAAACCTGACTGCAGCATCTTGTAAAGAGGAACTGACCAAGATAGTCTGAGGTTTTCCCAAGGGAAGCTGACCTGGAGCCAAAAAGCCCTAAAATTCAAAGCAATCAAACCCCCTTTCAGATTAAATCTGCCCTGACTTGGACTTTGCAGGTGTTAAAGGATAAAAGCAGACATTGGCATCTTGCTTAATTGCCACTTTAATGAGGTTTTCAGAACATTTTGGGAACTGAACCATACCCTGCTGTGTTTGCATCACAGAACTCAAAATCATGGCAGAGAAATTTCAGTTTTATGCCCTAACTTAGGTTGAAAGGATGTAGCAAGGGCTGAGCTTTCACTTAGGGAGTGGGATCAAAATGCCTTGAAGACCTTCATGATGAGATTCATCAAGTTTGCCATGGTCTCACTTTACCTTTCTGGTTTATAGAATCATAGAATGGTGAAGGTTGGAAGGAACCTTAAAGATCATCAGGTTCCAACCCCCTGCCATGAGCAGGGACACCTCCCACCAGCCCAGGCTGCACAAGCCTCATCCAACCTGCCCTTCAACACCTCCAGGGAGGGGGCAGCCACAGCCTCCCTGGGCAACCTGTTCCAGTGCCTTCCTGCCCTCATGGTAAAAATTTCTCCCTGATGTCTGACCTCAGTCTCCCCTCTTTCAGTTTAAAACCATCACCCCTTGTCCTATTACTGCCCTCTCTGGTGAAAATCCTCTGGTTTCTGGATTGACTGATACAAAACCAAATATGTTGGAGGCTGAAGGGAAGCTGAGGTCTCAAACAAGTTCCATATCTCATTTTTCCTCAAAGCATCACCAAAAAATTGCAGATTTCTGTATCTCCAAGCAGTGAATCAGTGTCTGATGAGCCCCAGCCAGTGCTGACCTTTGGTCTGGTATGTTTTGATGAACAGGACATGGTTTTTCCTTGGATTGTATCCAGGGTTTAATTTCTATACACAGACAAAAGCAGAGAGAAATATGAAGAAAGGAGAGTGATGTTAATGCTATAAATACCTCCAGGAAAACAACTCACTTACCAGAGTAGATGTATTTATAGTCTCCAGGGATGATAATAGAAAGGACATTGCTCTGAAGGTCAGTGCAGGATCCAGGTGCTCCTAATATAAAGCCCCATGGATGCAGGGCAGCACAACCCTGGCTGAGGGCTCTGCCTGAAGAGGAAAGCAAAAGGCCTTTGGGGGAAGAAAAAGGAAGATAGGTTCATTTGGAGGATGTGAGGAAGAGTGACTGTCCTGGGAAAAAAACTTACCTATTGAGGGCAGGACAAAACTTTTGGGTATTCGATGCCAAATAAGTTTATAAAATCAAAAAGAAATTATTTTTGTCAGTGTTTGGTGCTGGGCTTAGCCACAGAACCAGTGGTTTGTCACTGCTGGTCTAGTGGTTAGAGCAAGTCCTGCCTGTGTGCCTTTCTCTGCTGCTCGTTTTCAAGGCGACAGGAGAGAGGAATTTAATTCCTTGTGCTTTGCTTTCTGCAGCCACGCCAGGGTGGCTGGTAATGGCAGTTGTGGTTTGGAGATGCTGGATGAGAAAAGGATACCAGTAGGTATTAGGGATGTGTGTGTATGTGTGTGTGGCTGTTGATTGGAAGGGAGGAATTGAGATGGGAGGAGGAGTTTGGAGAAAGAGAAGATGAAATGTTAGGGCCTTGGGCTTTATTTGGTATTATCGTGCTGATTGCTTTGACATCCAGCCAAGGCCTCCTTTTTGTTTTTCTTTTTCCTTTTATTTTTTTTCTTTTTTCTCCTTTCTCTTTTTCCTTTTTCCTTTTTCTTTTTTTTTTCTTTTTTCTTCTTTTTTTCTTCTTCCTTCTTCCTTCTTCCTTCTTCCTTCTTCCTTCTTCCTTCTTCCTTCTTCCTTCTTCCTTCTTCCTTCTTCCTTCTTCCTTCTTCCTTCTTCCTTCTTCCTTCTTCCTTCTTCCTTCTTCCTTCTTCCTTCTTCCTTCTTCCTTCTTCCTTCTTCCTTCTTCCTTCTTCCTTCTTCCTTCTTCCTTCTTCCTTCTTCCTTCTTCCTTCTTCCTTCTTCCTTCTTCCTTCTTCCTTCTTCCTTCTTCCTTCTTCCTTCTTCCTTCTTCCTTCTTCCTTCTTCCTTCTTCCTTCTTCCTTCTTCCTTCTTCCTTCTTCCTTCTTCCTTCTTCCTTCTTCCTTCTTCCTTCTTCCTTCTTCCTTCTTCCTTCTTCCTTCTTCCTTCTTCCTTCTTCCTTCTTCCTTCTTCCTTCTTCCTTCTTCCTTCTTCCTTCTTCCTTCTTCCTTCTTCCTTCTTCCTTCTTCCTTCTTCCTTCTTCCTTCTTCCTTCTTCCTTCTTCCTTCTTCCTTCTTCCTTCTTCCTTCTTCCTTCTTCCTTCTTCCTTCTTCCTTCTTCCTTCTTCCTTCTTCCTTCTTCCTTCTTCCTTCTTCCTTCTTCCTTCTTCCTTCTTCCTTCTTCCTTCTTCCTTCTTCCTTCTTCCTTCTTCCTTCTTCCTTCTTCCTTCTTCCTTCTTCCTTCTTCCTTCTTCCTTCTTCCTTCTTCCTTCTTCCTTCTTCCTTCTTCCTTCTTCCTTCTTCCTTCTTCCTTCTTCCTTCTTCCTTCTTCCTTCTTCCTTCTTCCTTCTTCCTTCTTCCTTCTTCCTTCTTCCTTCTTCCTTCTTCCTTCTTCCTTCTTCCTTCTTCCTTCTTCCTTCTTCCTTCTTCCTTCTTCCTTCTTCCTTCTTCCTTCTTCCTTCTTCCTTCTTCCTTCTTCCTTCTTCCTTCTTCCTTCTTCCTTCTTCCTTCTTCCTTCTTCCTTCTTCCTTCTTCCTTCTTCCTTCTTCCTTCTTCCTTCTTCCTTCTTCCTTCTTCCTTCTTCCTTCTTCCTTCTTCCTTCTTCCTTCTTCCTTCTTCCTTCTTCCTTCTTCCTTCTTCCTTCTTCCTTCTTCCTTCTTCCTTCTTCCTTCTTCCTTCTTCCTTCTTCCTTCTTCCTTCTTCCTTCTTCCTTCTTCCTTCTTCCTTCTTCCTTCTTCCTTCTTCCTTCTTCCTTCTTCCTTCTTCCTTCTTCCTTCTTCCTTCTTCCTTCTTCCTTCTTCCTTCTTCCTTCTTCCTTCTTCCTTCTTCCTTCTTCCTTCTTCCTTCTTCCTTCTTCCTTCTTCCTTCTTCCTTCTTCCTTCTTCCTTCTTCCTTCTTCCTTCTTCCTTCTTCCTTCTTCCTTCTTCCTTCTTCCTTCTTCCTTCTTCCTTCTTCCTTCTTCCTTCTTCCTTCTTCCTTCTTCCTTCTTCCTTCTTCCTTCTTCCTTCTTCCTTCTTCCTTCTTCCTTCTTCCTTCTTCCTTCTTCCTTCTTCCTTCTTCCTTCTTCCTTCTTCCTTCTTCCTTCTTCCTTCTTCCTTCTTCCTTCTTCCTTCTTCCTTCTTCCTTCTTCCTTCTTCCTTCTTCCTTCTTCCTTCTTCCTTCTTCCTTCTTCCTTCTTCCTTCTTCCTTCTTCCTTCTTCCTTCTTCCTTCTTCCTTCTTCCTTCTTCCTTCTTCCTTCTTCCTTCTTCCTTCTTCCTTCTTCCTTCTTCCTTCTTCCTTCTTCCTTCTTCCTTCTTCCTTCTTCCTTCTTCCTTCTTCCTTCTTCCTTCTTCCTTCTTCCTTCTTCCTTCTTCCTTCTTCCTTCTTCCTTCTTCCTTCTTCCTTCTTCCTTCTTCCTTCTTCCTTCTTCCTTCTTCCTTCTTCCTTCTTCCTTCTTCCTTCTTCCTTCTTCCTTCTTCCTTCTTCCTTCTTCCTTCTTCCTTCTTCCTTCTTCCTTCTTCCTTCTTCCTTCTTCCTTCTTCCTTCTTCCTTCTTCCTTCTTCCTTCTTCCTTCTTCCTTCTTCCTTCTTCCTTCTTCCTTCTTCCTTCTTCCTTCTTCCTTCTTCCTTCTTCCTTCTTCCTTCTTCCTTCTTCCTTCTTCCTTCTTCCTTCTTCCTTCTTCCTTCTTCCTTCTTCCTTCTTCCTTCTTCCTTCTTCCTTCTTCCTTCTTCCTTCTTCCTTCTTCCTTCTTCCTTCTTCCTTCTTCCTTCTTCCTTCTTCCTTCTTCCTTCTTCCTTCTTCCTTCTTCCTTCTTCCTTCTTCCTTCTTCCTTCTTCCTTCTTCCTTCTTCCTTCTTCCTTCTTCCTTCTTCCTTCTTCCTTCTTCCTTCTTCCTTCTTCCTTCTTCCTTCTTCCTTCTTCCTTCTTCCTTCTTCCTTCTTCCTTCTTCCTTCTTCCTTCTTCCTTCTTCCTTCTTCCTTCTTCCTTCTTCCTTCTTCCTTCTTCCTTCTTCCTTCTTCCTTCTTCCTTCTTCCTTCTTCCTTCTTCCTTCTTCCTTCTTCCTTCTTCCTTCTTCCTTCTTCCTTCTTCCTTCTTCCTTCTTCCTTCTTCCTTCTTCCTTCTTCCTTCTTCCTTCTTCCTTCTTCCTTCTTCCTTCTTCCTTCTTCCTTCTTCCTTCTTCCTTCTTCCTTCTTCCTTCTTCCTTCTTCCTTCTTCCTTCTTCCTTCTTCCTTCTTCCTTCTTCCTTCTTCCTTCTTCCTTCTTCCTTCTTCCTTCTTCCTTCTTCCTTCTTCCTTCTTCCTTCTTCCTTCTTCCTTCTTCCTTCTTCCTTCTTCCTTCTTCCTTCTTCCTTCTTCCTTCTTCCTTCTTCCTTCTTCCTTCTTCCTTCTTCCTTCTTCCTTCTTCCTTCTTCCTTCTTCCTTCTTCCTTCTTCCTTCTTCCTTCTTCCTTCTTCCTTCTTCCTTCTTCCTTCTTCCTTCTTCCTTCTTCCTTCTTCCTTCTTCCTTCTTCCTTCTTCCTTCTTCCTTCTTCCTTCTTCCTTCTTCCTTCTTCCTTCTTCCTTCTTCCTTCTTCCTTCTTCCTTCTTCCTTCTTCCTTCTTCCTTCTTCCTTCTTCCTTCTTCCTTCTTCCTTCTTCCTTCTTCCTTCTTCCTTCTTCCTTCTTCCTTCTTCCTTCTTCCTTCTTCCTTCTTCCTTCTTCCTTCTTCCTTCTTCCTTCTTCCTTCTTCCTTCTTCCTTCTTCCTTCTTCCTTCTTCCTTCTTCCTTCTTCCTTCTTCCTTCTTCCTTCTTCCTTCTTCCTTCTTCCTTCTTCCTTCTTCCTTCTTCCTTCTTCCTTCTTCCTTCTTCCTTCTTCCTTCTTCCTTCTTCCTTCTTCCTTCTTCCTTCTTCCTTCTTCCTTCTTCCTTCTTCCTTCTTCCTTCTTCCTTCTTCCTTCTTCCTTCTTCCTTCTTCCTTCTTCCTTCTTCCTTCTTCCTTCTTCCTTCTTCCTTCTTCCTTCTTCCTTCTTCCTTCTTCCTTCTTCCTTCTTCCTTCTTCCTTCTTCCTTCTTCCTTCTTCCTTCTTCCTTCTTCCTTCTTCCTTCTTCCTTCTTCCTTCTTCCTTCTTCCTTCTTCCTTCTTCCTTCTTCCTTCTTCCTTCTTCCTTCTTCCTTCTTCCTTCTTCCTTCTTCCTTCTTCCTTCTTCCTTCTTCCTTCTTCCTTCTTCCTTCTTCCTTCTTCCTTCTTCCTTCTTCCTTCTTCCTTCTTCCTTCTTCCTTCTTCCTTCTTCCTTCTTCCTTCTTCCTTCTTCCTTCTTCCTTCTTCCTTCTTCCTTCTTCCTTCTTCCTTCTTCCTTCTTCCTTCTTCCTTCTTCCTTCTTCCTTCTTCCTTCTTCCTTCTTCCTTCTTCCTTCTTCCTTCTTCCTTCTTCCTTCTTCCTTCTTCCTTCTTCCTTCTTCCTTCTTCCTTCTTCCTTCTTCCTTCTTCCTTCTTCCTTCTTCCTTCTTCCTTCTTCCTTCTTCCTTCTTCCTTCTTCCTTCTTCCTTCTTCCTTCTTCCTTCTTCCTTCTTCCTTCTTCCTTCTTCCTTCTTCCTTCTTCCTTCTTCCTTCTTCCTTCTTCCTTCTTCCTTCTTCCTTCTTCCTTCTTCCTTCTTCCTTCTTCCTTCTTCCTTCTTCCTTCTTCCTTCTTCCTTCTTCCTTCTTCCTTCTTCCTTCTTCCTTCTTCCTTCTTCCTTCTTCCTTCTTCCTTCTTCCTTCTTCCTTCTTCCTTCTTCCTTCTTCCTTCTTCCTTCTTCCTTCTTCCTTCTTCCTTCTTCCTTCTTCCTTCTTCCTTCTTCCTTCTTCCTTCTTCCTTCTTCCTTCTTCCTTCTTCCTTCTTCCTTCTTCCTTCTTCCTTCTTCCTTCTTCCTTCTTCCTTCTTCCTTCTTCCTTCTTCCTTCTTCCTTCTTCCTTCTTCCTTCTTCCTTCTTCCTTCTTCCTTCTTCCTTCTTCCTTCTTCCTTCTTCCTTCTTCCTTCTTCCTTCTTCCTTCTTCCTTCTTCCTTCTTCCTTCTTCCTTCTTCCTTCTTCCTTCTTCCTTCTTCCTTCTTCCTTCTTCCTTCTTCCTTCTTCCTTCTTCCTTCTTCCTTCTTCCTTCTTCCTTCTTCCTTCTTCCTTCTTCCTTCTTCCTTCTTCCTTCTTCCTTCTTCCTTCTTCCTTCTTCCTTCTTCCTTCTTCCTTCTTCCTTCTTCCTTCTTCCTTCTTCCTTCTTCCTTCTTCCTTCTTCCTTCTTCCTTCTTCCTTCTTCCTTCTTCCTTCTTCCTTCTTCCTTCTTCCTTCTTCCTTCTTCCTTCTTCCTTCTTCCTTCTTCCTTCTTCCTTCTTCCTTCTTCCTTCTTCCTTCTTCCTTCTTCCTTCTTCCTTCTTCCTTCTTCCTTCTTCCTTCTTCCTTCTTCCTTCTTCCTTCTTCCTTCTTCCTTCTTCCTTCTTCCTTCTTCCTTCTTCCTTCTTCCTTCTTCCTTCTTCCTTCTTCCTTCTTCCTTCTTCCTTCTTCCTTCTTCCTTCTTCCTTCTTCCTTCTTCCTTCTTCCTTCTTCCTTCTTCCTTCTTCCTTCTTCCTTCTTCCTTCTTCCTTCTTCCTTCTTCCTTCTTCCTTCTTCCTTCTTCCTTCTTCCTTCTTCCTTCTTCCTTCTTCCTTCTTCCTTCTTCCTTCTTCCTTCTTCCTTCTTCCTTCTTCCTTCTTCCTTCTTCCTTCTTCCTTCTTCCTTCTTCCTTCTTCCTTCTTCCTTCTTCCTTCTTCCTTCTTCCTTCTTCCTTCTTCCTTCTTCCTTCTTCCTTCTTCCTTCTTCCTTCTTCCTTCTTCCTTCTTCCTTCTTCCTTCTTCCTTCTTCCTTCTTCCTTCTTCCTTCTTCCTTCTTCCTTCTTCCTTCTTCCTTCTTCCTTCTTCCTTCTTCCTTCTTCCTTCTTCCTTCTTCCTTCTTCCTTCTTCCTTCTTCCTTCTTCCTTCTTCCTTCTTCCTTCTTCCTTCTTCCTTCTTCCTTCTTCCTTCTTCCTTCTTCCTTCTTCCTTCTTCCTTCTTCCTTCTTCCTTCTTCCTTCTTCCTTCTTCCTTCTTCCTTCTTCCTTCTTCCTTCTTCCTTCTTCCTTCTTCCTTCTTCCTTCTTCCTTCTTCCTTCTTCCTTCTTCCTTCTTCCTTCTTCCTTCTTCCTTCTTCCTTCTTCCTTCTTCCTTCTTCCTTCTTCCTTCTTCCTTCTTCCTTCTTCCTTCTTCCTTCTTCCTTCTTCCTTCTTCCTTCTTCCTTCTTCCTTCTTCCTTCTTCCTTCTTCCTTCTTCCTTCTTCCTTCTTCCTTCTTCCTTCTTCCTTCTTCCTTCTTCCTTCTTCCTTCTTCCTTCTTCCTTCTTCCTTCTTCCTTCTTCCTTCTTCCTTCTTCCTTCTTCCTTCTTCCTTCTTCCTTCTTCCTTCTTCCTTCTTCCTTCTTCCTTCTTCCTTCTTCCTTCTTCCTTCTTCCTTCTTCCTTCTTCCTTCTTCCTTCTTCCTTCTTCCTTCTTCCTTCTTCCTTCTTCCTTCTTCCTTCTTCCTTCTTCCTTCTTCCTTCTTCCTTCTTCCTTCTTCCTTCTTCCTTCTTCCTTCTTCCTTCTTCCTTCTTCCTTCTTCCTTCTTCCTTCTTCCTTCTTCCTTCTTCCTTCTTCCTTCTTCCTTCTTCCTTCTTCCTTCTTCCTTCTTCCTTCTTCCTTCTTCCTTCTTCCTTCTTCCTTCTTCCTTCTTCCTTCTTCCTTCTTCCTTCTTCCTTCTTCCTTCTTCCTTCTTCCTTCTTCCTTCTTCCTTCTTCCTTCTTCCTTCTTCCTTCTTCCTTCTTCCTTCTTCCTTCTTCCTTCTTCCTTCTTCCTTCTTCCTTCTTCCTTCTTCCTTCTTCCTTCTTCCTTCTTCCTTCTTCCTTCTTCCTTCTTCCTTCTTCCTTCTTCCTTCTTCCTTCTTCCTTCTTCCTTCTTCCTTCTTCCTTCTTCCTTCTTCCTTCTTCCTTCTTCCTTCTTCCTTCTTCCTTCTTCCTTCTTCCTTCTTCCTTCTTCCTTCTTCCTTCTTCCTTCTTCCTTCTTCCTTCTTCCTTCTTCCTTCTTCCTTCTTCCTTCTTCCTTCTTCCTTCTTCCTTCTTCCTTCTTCCTTCTTCCTTCTTCCTTCTTCCTTCTTCCTTCTTCCTTCTTCCTTCTTCCTTCTTCCTTCTTCCTTCTTCCTTCTTCCTTCTTCCTTCTTCCTTCTTCCTTCTTCCTTCTTCCTTCTTCCTTCTTCCTTCTTCCTTCTTCCTTCTTCCTTCTTCCTTCTTCCTTCTTCCTTCTTCCTTCTTCCTTCTTCCTTCTTCCTTCTTCCTTCTTCCTTCTTCCTTCTTCCTTCTTCCTTCTTCCTTCTTCCTTCTTCCTTCTTCCTTCTTCCTTCTTCCTTCTTCCTTCTTCCTTCTTCCTTCTTCCTTCTTCCTTCTTCCTTCTTCCTTCTTCCTTCTTCCTTCTTCCTTCTTCCTTCTTCCTTCTTCCTTCTTCCTTCTTCCTTCTTCCTTCTTCCTTCTTCCTTCTTCCTTCTTCCTTCTTCCTTCTTCCTTCTTCCTTCTTCCTTCTTCCTTCTTCCTTCTTCCTTCTTCCTTCTTCCTTCTTCCTTCTTCCTTCTTCCTTCTTCCTTCTTCCTTCTTCCTTCTTCCTTCTTCCTTCTTCCTTCTTCCTTCTTCCTTCTTCCTTCTTCCTTCTTCCTTCTTCCTTCTTCCTTCTTCCTTCTTCCTTCTTCCTTCTTCCTTCTTCCTTCTTCCTTCTTCCTTCTTCCTTCTTCCTTCTTCCTTCTTCCTTCTTCCTTCTTCCTTCTTCCTTCTTCCTTCTTCCTTCTTCCTTCTTCCTTCTTCCTTCTTCCTTCTTCCTTCTTCCTTCTTCCTTCTTCCTTCTTCCTTCTTCCTTCTTCCTTCTTCCTTCTTCCTTCTTCCTTCTTCCTTCTTCCTTCTTCCTTCTTCCTTCTTCCTTCTTCCTTCTTCCTTCTTCCTTCTTCCTTCTTCCTTCTTCCTTCTTCCTTCTTCCTTCTTCCTTCTTCCTTCTTCCTTCTTCCTTCTTCCTTCTTCCTTCTTCCTTCTTCCTTCTTCCTTCTTCCTTCTTCCTTCTTCCTTCTTCCTTCTTCCTTCTTCCTTCTTCCTTCTTCCTTCTTCCTTCTTCCTTCTTCCTTCTTCCTTCTTCCTTCTTCCTTCTTCCTTCTTCCTTCTTCCTTCTTCCTTCTTCCTTCTTCCTTCTTCCTTCTTCCTTCTTCCTTCTTCCTTCTTCCTTCTTCCTTCTTCCTTCTTCCTTCTTCCTTCTTCCTTCTTCCTTCTTCCTTCTTCCTTCTTCCTTCTTCCTTCTTCCTTCTTCCTTCTTCCTTCTTCCTTCTTCCTTCTTCCTTCTTCCTTCTTCCTTCTTCCTTCTTCCTTCTTCCTTCTTCCTTCTTCCTTCTTCCTTCTTCCTTCTTCCTTCTTCCTTCTTCCTTCTTCCTTCTTCCTTCTTCCTTCTTCCTTCTTCCTTCTTCCTTCTTCCTTCTTCCTTCTTCCTTCTTCCTTCTTCCTTCTTCCTTCTTCCTTCTTCCTTCTTCCTTCTTCCTTCTTCCTTCTTCCTTCTTCCTTCTTCCTTCTTCCTTCTTCCTTCTTCCTTCTTCCTTCTTCCTTCTTCCTTCTTCCTTCTTCCTTCTTCCTTCTTCCTTCTTCCTTCTTCCTTCTTCCTTCTTCCTTCTTCCTTCTTCCTTCTTCCTTCTTCCTTCTTCCTTCTTCCTTCTTCCTTCTTCCTTCTTCCTTCTTCCTTCTTCCTTCTTCCTTCTTCCTTCTTCCTTCTTCCTTCTTCCTTCTTCCTTCTTCCTTCTTCCTTCTTCCTTCTTCCTTCTTCCTTCTTCCTTCTTCCTTCTTCCTTCTTCCTTCTTCCTTCTTCCTTCTTCCTTCTTCCTTCTTCCTTCTTCCTTCTTCCTTCTTCCTTCTTCCTTCTTCCTTCTTCCTTCTTCCTTCTTCCTTCTTCCTTCTTCCTTCTTCCTTCTTCCTTCTTCCTTCTTCCTTCTTCCTTCTTCCTTCTTCCTTCTTCCTTCTTCCTTCTTCCTTCTTCCTTCTTCCTTCTTCCTTCTTCCTTCTTCCTTCTTCCTTCTTCCTTCTTCCTTCTTCCTTCTTCCTTCTTCCTTCTTCCTTCTTCCTTCTTCCTTCTTCCTTCTTCCTTCTTCCTTCTTCCTTCTTCCTTCTTCCTTCTTCCTTCTTCCTTCTTCCTTCTTCCTTCTTCCTTCTTCCTTCTTCCTTCTTCCTTCTTCCTTCTTCCTTCTTCCTTCTTCCTTCTTCCTTCTTCCTTCTTCCTTCTTCCTTCTTCCTTCTTCCTTCTTCCTTCTTCCTTCTTCCTTCTTCCTTCTTCCTTCTTCCTTCTTCCTTCTTCCTTCTTCCTTCTTCCTTCTTCCTTCTTCCTTCTTCCTTCTTCCTTCTTCCTTCTTCCTTCTTCCTTCTTCCTTCTTCCTTCTTCCTTCTTCCTTCTTCCTTCTTCCTTCTTCCTTCTTCCTTCTTCCTTCTTCCTTCTTCCTTCTTCCTTCTTCCTTCTTCCTTCTTCCTTCTTCCTTCTTCCTTCTTCCTTCTTCCTTCTTCCTTCTTCCTTCTTCCTTCTTCCTTCTTCCTTCTTCCTTCTTCCTTCTTCCTTCTTCCTTCTTCCTTCTTCCTTCTTCCTTCTTCCTTCTTCCTTCTTCCTTCTTCCTTCTTCCTTCTTCCTTCTTCCTTCTTCCTTCTTCCTTCTTCCTTCTTCCTTCTTCCTTCTTCCTTCTTCCTTCTTCCTTCTTCCTTCTTCCTTCTTCCTTCTTCCTTCTTCCTTCTTCCTTCTTCCTTCTTCCTTCTTCCTTCTTCCTTCTTCCTTCTTCCTTCTTCCTTCTTCCTTCTTCCTTCTTCCTTCTTCCTTCTTCCTTCTTCCTTCTTCCTTCTTCCTTCTTCCTTCTTCCTTCTTCCTTCTTCCTTCTTCCTTCTTCCTTCTTCCTTCTTCCTTCTTCCTTCTTCCTTCTTCAAAAGGCCTTTGGGGGAAGAAAAAGGAAGATAGGTTCATTTGGAGGATGTGAGGAAGAGTGACTGTCCTGGGAAAAAAACTTACCTATTGAGGGCAGGACAAAACTTTTGGGTATTCGATGCCAAATAAGTTTATAAAATCAAAAAGAAATTATTTTTGTCAGTGTTTGGTGCTGGGCTTAGCCACAGAACCAGTGGTTTGTCACTGCTGGTCTAGTGGTTAGAGCAAGTCCTGCCCTGTGTGCCTTTCTCTGCTGCTGGTTTTCAAGGCGACAGGAGAGAGGAATTTAATTCCTTGTGCTTTGCTTTCTGCAGCCACGCCAGGGTGGCTGGTAATGGCAGTTGTGGTTTGGAGATGCTGGATGAGAAAAGGATACCAGTAGGTATTAGGGATGTGTGTGTATGTGTGTGTGGCTGTTGATTGGAAGGGAGGAATTGAGATGGGAGGAGGAGTTTGGAGAAAGAGAAGATGAAATGTTAGGGCCTTGGGCTTTATTTGGTATTATCGTGCTGATTGCTTTGACATCCAGCCAAGGCCTCCTTTTTGTTTTTCTTTTTCCTTTTATTTTTTTTCTTTTTTCTCCTTTCTCTTTTTCCTTTTTCCTTTTTCTTTTTTTTTTCTTTTTTCTTCTTTTTTTCTTCTTCCTTCTTCCTTCTTCCTTCTTCCTTCTTCCTTCTTCCTTCTTCCTTCTTCCTTCTTCCTTCTTCCTTCTTCCTTCTTCCTTCTTCCTTCTTCCTTCTTCCTTCTTCCTTCTTCCTTCTTCCTTCTTCCTTCTTCCTTCTTCCTTCTTCCTTCTTCCTTCTTCCTTCTTCCTTCTTCCTTCTTCCTTCTTCCTTCTTCCTTCTTCCTTCTTCCTTCTTCCTTCTTCCTTCTTCCTTCTTCCTTCTTCCTTCTTCCTTCTTCCTTCTTCCTTCTTCCTTCTTCCTTCTTCCTTCTTCCTTCTTCCTTCTTCCATTTTTTTCTTCCTTCTTCTATTTTTTTCTTTGATGACTGAGTTCCTAACAGCAAAAACCACCGAGAGAGAGAAGAGACCAGGATACAGAGAGAGAAGAGGCCAGGTTGGATGGGGCTTTGGGCAGCCTGGTCTAATGGAAAGTGTCCCTGCCCATGCAGAGGGGTTGGAACTAGAGGATCTTTAAGGTCCCTTCCAACCCAAACCAGTCTGTGTATATATGATTTCTGTGCACTAAAAAGATCAAAGAAGAAGCACTGGGGAAATGAGAGGGCAGGGTCAGTAAGACTCTGCTCTGGAGCCAGGCTGGGAGAGTTGGGGTGTTCAGCCTGGAGAAGAGAAGGCTCCAGGGAGACCTGAGAGCAGCTTCCAGTGCCTGAAGGGGCTCCAGGAAAGCTGGGGAGGGGCTTTTCACCAGAGAGGGCAGTGATAGGACAAGGGGTGGTGGTTTTAAACTGAAAGAGGGGAGATTTAGGTCAGACATGAGGGAGAAATTCTTCCCCATGAGGGCAGGAAGGCACTGGAACAGGTTGCCTGGGGAGGTTGTGTCTGCCCCCTCCCTGGCAGTGTTGAAGGGCAGGTTGGATGGGGCTTGTGCAGCCTGGGCTGCTGGGAGGTGTCCGTGCTCATGCAGGGAGGTTGGAACCTGATGATCTTTAAGATCCCTTCCAACCTTCACCATGCTATCACTCTATGACTCTAAGACAGCCAGATTCAGGTAGGGCAGCCAGCCCACAGCTGCTGTCCATGAATTAAGGCCATGGTAGGTCACTTGGAGATGGCTGATAGAATTCTGTGGTGGGGTCAAACATATGTATAATGTTTTACAGGAAAAAGGAATGATGAAATACATGGTACTGCAGAAGAATGGAAGAGGATCTGCAGTGGTTTGCAGATCTAGAACATGAACAGATTTTAGTAAAGGTAGGGATTACCATCTGGTAAATTTAGAATGATTGCAAATACAGGTATTTTGGTTAGTTATTTCTTGGGGACCCCTCAGAAATACGTGTGGCCATGGGAGAGAAACTTGCTGTTCCCAAGGTGGAGTTCCTGATGCACATCAACACCATGTGAAATGCCAACAATCACAGAATCACAGAATGGTTTGGGTTGGAAAGAACCTTAAAGATCATCTAGTTCCAACCCCCCTGCATGGGCAGGGACACCTCCCACTAGACCAGGTTGCTCAAAGCCCTGTCCAGCCTGGCCTTGAACACCTCCAGGGAAGGGACAAAACCAGTCCAGTTGTGTGATGAGGTTCAAATAAATCTTGACTCTCCAGAGAGGGCAGAAAACTGACAAGCAGGGTGGAAGGTCCTGCAGACCATGGGGACAACCTCCTGCTCCAGATCAGCTACTGCCTGTGGCTGAAGGGGAACCTCTTGTTGGTGCAGCACAGGACAGGAAAGCACAAGGAGCTTTGCCAGCCAAAGACAATTAGCTCTGGTGAGTAGGAGACCCACAACACAAGTGCAGTCTGTCACTGGAAAGCAGCTCGGGATAGGAAGATGTGAACTCCTTGAAAAAGAAAAAGTGCATTTAGGAAAGCAGTTTATAATTGTGTGCAAAAAATTTGAGCAGGCTTCTGTGCTGGTAATTTTTCCCTGTGATGACTGCAGATGGGGAGAGTCTCACTTCTGTTTCTAATGAGGTATTGAACTGGGTTTTTCTGCATTTATTATAAGTCTGAGTTCCTGCCCAGGTCTCATAAAAGTGGACCTGATCCTCTGCTCTGCCATGGCCCTTTATTGGATGCAACTTGGGTAGCAGCTGAAGGGAGCAAAGCAAGGTGGAGAACTGCCATTAATACATGTGCAGGTTTGCAGAGGTTTTTGGCTGCTGGCTCTGCCAGAACCTGTTGCATCTTCTAGAGCAAATGGTTTGATTTGGATGTGTCTCAATATTTCATACTTGTACAACAGTGTGAATGATACCTGGACAGCGAGATTGAGTGTATCCTCAGCAAGTTTGCTGATGATACCAAGCTGTGTGGTGTGGTTGACACCCAAGAGGGAAGGGATCCATCCAGAGGGACCTTGACAGGCTGGAGAGGTGGGCCAGTGCCAACCTCATGAGGTTCAACAAGGCCAAGTGCAGGGTCCTGCACCTGGGTCAGCACAACCCCAGGCACAAATCCAGGCAGGGGAGAGAATGGCTGGAGAGCAGCCCTGAGGAGAAAGTGGTGGTAGATGAGAAGCTGGAGGTGAGCTGCCAGTGAGCGCTGGAGCCCAGAAAGCAGCTGCATCCTGGGCTGCATCAACAGAAGTGTGGCCAGTAGGGCCAGGGAGGTGATTCTGCCCCTCTACTCTGCTCTGGTGAGACCCCACCTGAAATGCTGTCCAGCTCTGGAGCCCTCAGCACAAGAATGATATAGACCTGTTGGGAAGGGTCCAGAGAAGGGCCATGAAGATGATCCAAGTGCTGGAGCAGCTCTGCTCTGTAGACAGGCTGAGAGAGTTGGGGCTGCTCAGCCTGGAGAAGAGAAGGCTCCAGGGAGACCTTAGAGCAGCTTCCAGTGCCTGAAGGGGCTCCAGGAAAGCTGGGGAGGGGCTTTTCATCAGAGAAGACAGTGATAGGACAAGGGGTGATGGTTTGAAACTGAGAGAGGGGAGATTTAGGTTAGATATTAGGAAGAAATTCTTCACTGTGAGAGTGGTGAGGAACTGGGATGGGCTGCCCAGGGAGGCTGTTGATGCCCCAGCCCTGGAGGTTTTTAAGGCCAGGTTGGATGAGGTTTTGTGCAACTTGGTCTAGTGGTTCCCTGCTCATGGCAGGGGGGGTGGAACTGGATGATCTTTAAGGTCCCTTCCAACCTTAATGATTCTATAATTCTATGATTTTAGGCTGTGTTGCTTAAGTGAGATATATATTCCCTCGTGTATATTCCTATAGATATAGTTTGTAAACCAGTGGGCTCTATTTAATTTGAAGCCTCCAGGCATTGTTACAGTGCAAATAATATATAAGGGAGGCTTTAGAGAACAGAACTATTTCACAGCTGGCTGTGAAATAGTTAAGAAGGAAGTAAAGAGAAAAGCAGCAATTGTGTCATTGGGAGGACTCGTAGAAACCACAGCATTAAGTTGCTGTGAATGCTTGACATGTACACACAAGGTCATTGAACTGGAATCACATCAGTTAGCTTAATTAAGGTTATTTAGCCAGGAAAAACGTGATCTTAGCTAAATAAAGAGTATGAAGAGTATAACCAGATGTGTAAATTATACTAGATGATGGAGAAGCCAAAGCAGGAGGGGCAGTAACATGGATGAGGGCCCAACAGTGGCCTTGGTTTGATGATTTCCAACCCTGTAGGGAATGTGCAGTTTCTTCCTAGTTATTTAGAGGGCTTTTTATCATTTTAAAGAAAACAGTCTTAGGGAAGTGCTAAGAATGACTGTCTGTGACTGTCTGGTACTTGCTGGTCAGGCTGTATCTGTTTGGTGTGGTAATGATGAGTTACAGGCTGTGGTTTCCCCACCTTGGCTGGATGAACTGGTAGCTATTTTGGATCAAGAAAATCCCCTTTGCATATTAATGTCCTGAAAAAAAAATAAATTAAAATCATTAGCACACAATTACTTTGATGAAAACAGACCTAGAGGGGTGTGTGACAACAGGGGCAGGTTTTTAAGAAGTTGTATACCAAGACATGGCAAATTTTGTAGAAATCTTACAGAATATAGTAGGTTTTGTGCAGCATTTTGTGCTCTAGCAAGGCCCCATGTGCATTCCCTCCCATCCTGCAGTGGCTCAGGATGCTGCAGGATTGATCCCTAATTGTCTAACTGCCTGGAGGATGCAGCAAGAATAATAGTCATGTCTTGGCTGACATAAAACCACCAATTTCAGCTGGAGTTAAGGACAATAAAAGGTGAGTCTCATTTCTGTACTTCCAGCCCTCCACAGAATTCAGGGAAGTAGATAATGATTTCTTCTTTGTAAGTGAGAAGCAAATCACTTGATTAATCTCTCTGTGTTTGGATGGTGGGATTTTTTTTCCTCTTTTGGTGATATTTATCAAACTATAGATACTGAATTTATGACCATGATTTCCTTAAGGTAAAGGGCATCTTAGATGTGTGTTTTCAGAGGTCTGTAAGATCTGGGGTGTGGCAACTGACACTGCATTCTGCACACAATACCAAGGAGCCTTTACTGGAAATATGCTGCTGGCAGGGATAGGGGAATGAATTGATTTAGAAGTCACTGGATAGGCTTCAATTGAAATGAATCCTAATTAAAGAAAAAATACAGGCAGAAGAGAAATGTAAGGACAGCCCCAAACAGGACAGATTATGAAGATGAGACCCAAACAAAGTTCAAGGTGATTTTTTTATCCTGAGGGTTGGATTTGGGTTTTTTTAATTTATTTATCAGTTTACTTGGTTTGGACAGTGAAAGAAAACTGGTCAGTGCTGCTCTTTGCTTATATTTCTTTTCCCTCTTTGACTTCCAGAGCACAGTTGAGTTTCTATCCTTGCAGGGATACACCATGTGCTAAGCAACCCCTGTTGCAAATGTGGGTGAAATGCTTCATTATATTTGTGGCTTTAGATGGAATTGAAGTCTGGAGCCAGGGCTGCTCTCTTTTAACAGCACCCTTTTTATTTTGAGGAGGGGATGGGACAAAACACTGTGGGCCCTGGGGTGTGAGTGCAATGTGTGGTACCAAATGCCACCAGCACTCATTGATCTGCCAAAGAGTGTCTTCAGGGCAGTTTTGTTAGGTCTGAGCATCTGCATGGCAAGGATGGGCTGCATCAAAAACAGCATGGCCAGCATGTCAAGGGAGATGATTCTTCCCCTCTGCTCTTGTGAGACTCCATCTGGAATACTGTGTCCAGTTCTGGAGCTCCCAACATAAGGACATGGAGCTGTTGGAGCAAGTCCAGAGGAGGCCACAAAGATGATCCAAAGGATGGAGCAGCTCTGCTCTGGAGCCAGGCTGGGAGAGTTGGGGTGTTCAGCCTGGAGAAGAGAAGGCTCCAGGGAGACCTGAGAGCAGCTTCCAGTGCCTGAAGGGGCTCCAGGAAAGCTGGGGAGGGACTTTTTTATAAGAGTATGGAGTGATAGGATGAGGGGAAATGCCTTTAAACTGGAAGAGAGGAGATGTAGATTAGATACTAGGAAGAAATTCTTCCCTGTGAAGGTGGTGAGACCCTGGCCCGTGTTGCCCTGGGAAGCTGTGCCTGCCCCTTCCCTGGAAGTGTTCAAGGGCAGGTTGGATGGATCTTGGAGCAACCTGGTCTAGTGGGAGGTTTTTTTCCCCCAGGACCTACTGGAGAATGGATGAGGGCTGGCAGTGATGGAGCCTGTTGTCTGTGAGATCCTTGTCTCTTCTGTAGAAATGGGAAGCGTGTCATAAATAACCCAGGGAGCTGCAGGAGAGGGGAGGGCAGATTCATTCCTGGGCAGCCAAATGCTGCCTTGGAGATCTGGTCCCTGGCTCTCCTCTGTTTAATACTGAACAAAAGGGACTAGATTTTCAGATAATCAGGGCTCTGTAGTGAGTGCTGCTGACATAGGACAACCTCACTGGCAATAACAACACATGGAAAAGTTGGGAGGATCAGCTCATT
>NW_009953960.1:61136-102572 GCF_000747805.2 Chaetura pelagica
AGAGAAACAAGTTCCTGGAGCACACAGGGATGCTGTAGAAGGTCAAAGTGTTAAATATTAATCTGAAGAGCTGCTCTGGGGTTCCCATCTGTTATGTAGCTCACATGGAACAGAAAGTACACAACATGAGCTTTGCAGTAGAAAAGGAAAAAATCCCATGAAGTGGCAAAAATGTTCTTCTCCCCTGGTGAAAAATTGGCAGGAGCAACATGGGTAAAATCACAGGATCAGGAGGAAAGGGACCTTGGGAGATCTGTTGTCCAACTCCTGCACAAAGCTGAAATCACAGAATCATAGAATGGTTTGGGTTAGAAGGGACCTTAAAGATCACATAGTGCCAACCCCCCCTGCATGGGCAGGGACACCTCCCACCAGCCCAGGCTGCTCCAAGCCCCATCCAACCTGCCCTTCAACACTGCCAGGGAGGGGACAAACACAGCTTCTCTGGGCAACCTGGGCCAGGGTCTACCCACTGTCAACTAGAAAAGCTTCAAATGCTTTCCAAGTGCTAACAAAGGAAGCCCCACTAGGAATTGCTGCTCTGTGTCCTCATTCCACAGATTAGGAAACTGAGGAATAGCAAGGTGGTGATGATCCTTCTAGTCAGAGGCACCTGAGTGTGAATGGATCTGCCCTGCCTGGATCCTGCATTTAGGTCATGAAGATGATACATAACTTCCTTCTCTTGTGCTTGCAGCCCAGAAAGCCAACCATGTCCTGGGCTGCACCATAAGCAGCATGACCAGCAGGTCAGGAGAGGGGATTCTGCCCCTTGACTTTACTCTGGTGAGACTCCCCTGCAGGGCTGGGTCCATTTCTGGGGTCGCAACATAAGATGGACATGGAGCTGTTGGAGAGAGTCCAGAGGAGGCCACACAGATGATCAGTGGACTGGAGCAGCTCTGCTCTGGAGACAGGCTGAGAGAGTTGGGGTGTTCAGCCTGGAGAAGGGAAGGCTCCGTGGGGACCTTAGTGCACCTTCCAGTGCCTGAAGGGGCTCCAGGAAAGCTGGGGAGGATCTTTTGGCAAGAACATGGAGTCATAGGATGAGAGGGAATTATTTTAAGCTGGAAAAGGGGAGAATTAGATTAGATCTTAGGAATAAATTCTTTCCTATGAGGGCAGTGAGACACTGGCTCAGGTTGCCCAGAGAAGCTGCAGCTGCCCCATCCCTGGCAGTGTTGAAGGGCAGGTTGGATGGGGCTTGGAGCAACCTGGGCTGGTGGGAGGTGTCCCTGCCCAGGCAGAGGGCTTGGAACTAGGTGATCTTTAAGGTCCTTTCCAACCCAAACCATTCCATGATTCCATTGTTCTCCCTCCCCTGTGGATGTTTCCAGGCCATAGGCAGGAAGGGACATTCTCCAAACATGTATTTGTGCAGCACATCACACTGGGAAGACCTGCTGGGGATGAGCCTTTATATAGTGTCTGTAATCAGTTTTAAGAAATCCTGGCTGTCTAATTTTATCACTGTAAGGAGGTTTCTGGTGCAATAGTGCATCCAACACCTGGTTATGAATGTTGTTCTGAGCTATTCCAGGGAAATCCTTAGGGGTTTTGTATTGTTTTTTTTAAGCATTCTCTCCTCTCAGGCTTCACTGCTGGTGAATTTGGGCTGTGACGAATGGGAAATTTTGCCTGACTTTGCAGTTTCCCTCCCCTCTCGTTGTGGTCCTGCATGCAAATGCAGCAGGTCCCTGGGGAGCAGCCAAGACTGCAGCACTCAGCCAGAGTGGCTGGCAGCACAGCCCAAACATCAGACCTGCACCCTGGCCATTGCGTGGAGAGGCTGAGATCACACCTCTGCTTCCCAGGGCTTTGATCTCCTTCCCTGAATGTGAAGAAGAGGCCTCCTTTGCCAAACCTGGGCTTGAAAGCTCAGCAAGACCCTGCTTGAGCTAATCTGCTGCTCTTCTTCCTCTCTTTCAGCAGAGATGGATAAGATACTGGAAGCTGTGGTGATGTCCTCATACCCCAACAACGTGAAGCAAGGGCTTGTGCGGCGCGTCCTGGAGGCAGCGAAGCAGCCCATGGACAGTGAGCAGTGCTGGTCCATGCTGGAGCTGTCTACCAAGCTTTACCTCACGGGGGACACCAAGTATAAAAGAGAGGTTGGTAAAGAGGTTTTGGAGGTCTATGGCCACTACCACCCAGAGGAATTTGAGGAGTTCTTCAATGTTCGCTCCCTGCTGAGTCTCCTCCAGGAAGGTTATGGACCCCTGGGGAAGAGAAGTCATTATGTCCTTGATTATATCCAATTAGGACTGCAGTTCATCTTGGAAAGCCCATCAGCAAACAGCATCTTCAGCTTATTGAGGATCGAGGTGCTCCGGAAAGTCTGCGAGAGGCCCAGCCCCAAACAGTGTGCAAAGATCTGCAGGCTCCTCACCCAGCACCCTCAGTGCATTCCCACTGGGAAGCACCAGGTCTTGTTCTGTCAGCAGCTGATCCGGTGCATCGGGCAGTTCCAGTGCATCTCTGAGGGGGAAGAGGACATCATGGAGTTTTTGGAGCAGGTGAACAAAGTGAGTGGCCTGCTGCAGAGGATCTGGAGGACTCAGAACTCAGCCATCCTGCCCTCTCTGAAGGAGCTGTTCACTATCATTTCTTCAACAGGTAATAAAAAAAACCCCAAAACACAACAAAAAAAAAACCCACAAAAAACCCAGCAACTTAGGGAACATAAACGTTGGCTCTGATTAAGTCAAATTTGATTAGTTTGACATCTTTCATAGTCCACATCTACTTCAGAAATGCAGCCACAGCTGAATCATAGAATCACAGAATGGTTTGGGTTGGAAGGGACATTAAAGATCATCTAGTTCCAACCCCCTGCATGGGCAGGGACACCTCCCACCAGCCCAGGCTGCTCCAAGCCCCATCCTACCTGCCCTTCAACACTGCCAGGGATGGGGCAGCCACAGCTTCCCTGGGCAACCTGGGCCTTTAGAAATGGCATCTCTTGTGGCTGATTTGATGGGACCCCACAGCCTATTCCTTGCCAGACACCAGGGACAAAGCTAAGGAGTTATTTCTAACTGACCTAGAGGAAGGAAGCCCTACTATCTGACTGGAGATTGTATCTTAAGGTGGAACAGAAGATATTTATCCAACTTCTGGGGTTATTAGGTTATTGCAGAGGGTCTCAAAAGAGTTTTGGAGGCACCACTGCCATGAAAGACTGGAATCTTGCTGGCAGATGAGCTGCTGCTGTAGCAATTCCTAAGTCCATGAGGACATGGGTTTTTCAGTGCTCTCTGTATGAAAGCCTCATCCTTTGGAAGATGCTTTAGGCAAGCAAACCTTCAGTTGCATCCCACAGCAGTTATTCACAGTACTCAGTAAAAAGAGAGCAAGGAGAGGAAATTTGGGGCCCCAAAACATTCTTGTGCCTGAGATCTCTTCCTCCCTTTGGGTGTTTATGACTTCATGCAGCAGCCCATCTGCTATGACCCAACCTCATTGTGCACCACACTGGGATTTGGGGAATTGTCCTCCTAGCACAGCTAAGTGCAGACTCCACGTTGCTCATTCACACCAGCTGACTGTCTGCTAGGCAGAAATATATTTGGCTTTTAGAGATAAGAAATGACCTCATGTGCCTCATGCTTTTCTTCATTGCTGGTGCTCGTCCATGTCTTGCAGAGGAGCAGGAAGCACCATCCAATGCCTTGGCCAGTGTGGTCCAGTTTGTCCCTCTGGAGCTCATGGATGGAGTGATAAGAAACCTCACCAACGATGACAGCATCACTGATGTGCAGATGATGACAGCCATTGGCAGGTAGGAGAAGCTGCATTACTGAATGTCCTTCTTGGTTCAGAGAAAAACTGTCCCCAGAACTACACCCAGTTCCTTTGCAAGGTTTTATCCCAACCAGTTTGGCTGGTGCTGCCTAGTGAGGCATGTGGGGGGAGAAAGGGAATTTCTGGATCCTTCCTTCCAGTGATGAGGGCGTAGAGAACTAGAATAAATACATTATTATTAGTAGTATTAATATTACATTTTACTTGATTAATTTATTTTTTCTCAGAGTTAAGTAGCTATGGGATACCCAACATAAGATAAAAGAGTTTTGGCTTTTTTCTTTTTTTTTTTTTCAGAAGCTGTTGAGGGCCTTTTCTTCACAAAAATCTCCTTTGCAGAATTTAATGTTGATTCCCATCTTCTCTTCTGAAGGACATTGTCCTAAATCACCAGTCACAGATAAAAATCTTGGAGAGGGAGGTGTGCCCATCTGCTGCAATGATCCCACCTTAATCTTTGTCAGACAAATGTGGTACTGGATCTTGGTCTTGTACCATGTTTATTCCTGCCCTTTGTGCAGGCAGAGTCAATGGAGATGTTGAGGCATATTGAAGAGTAATGGGTGGAATACTGCTAGACCTGGTCTTTGCAGAATCAGTGTCCTCTTTGGCATCACCAGATCTTCCTCACACACTTGTGTCCAAGTCCTACAGCTCCTCTATCCTCCTTCCTCTTAAGGAAGACATTTTTACTAAGGAAGAAATTTTGTGTGCTAAGGGTGGTGAGACACTGGCACAGGTTGCCCAGAGAGGTGGGAGATGCCTTATTCCTGGAAACATTCCAGGTGGGGTTGGACAGGGCTCTGAGCAACCTGATGTAGATGAAGATGTCCCTGCTTATGGCAGGGGGGTTGGACTGGATGACCTTTAAAGGTCTCTTTATATCCAAACCATCCCAGGATTCTGTTCTATGCTCCAGTGCCTTGCTGCAGATTTACTTAGGAGTGTCTTCAACCCATGCTTGCCTTAGAGGTTTCCATTTAAATTGGTGATGTTTACATGCAGTATCACATGCACCTAACCCAAGGGAGCTGCTGTGACTTGACCTCACTGGAAACATGACTTTTATTCTTGTTATTACAGGATTTGTGTCTCCCCCCAGTAAGGTTACATGACAGAAACACACATTATTCCTGATGGGAACTTGATGTATGCAGAAGGGGATTGCTTCTTTTTGACTTGCTGGAGAGAGTCGTGGTTTTTCCAGAGTCCAGAGCAACCCAAGACAAAAGATTAAATTATCAGTTCAGCTCTTAACCCTTTTCTCCATCTTCATCTCCTTCTGGGAACCTGCTGCTGGCATCTCCAGGTGATAAATCCTCTAAGAGCACCAGAGCCTGAACACAGAGGTTGCAAAATCAATTGCATCTGTCCTTAGAACATTCTTTGTCACGCAGAAGGATGAGTAAATGATTACTCAGAAGTAGCCAAACATTAAGCAGGACCTGCAGAATGTCATTAAGATCACTTAGGAGAAATGTGAAAGTTTTGGGGGTGTGTTTACAGCCAGTGCTAGAGCACTGCACAGCCTTGGCTTTTCACTGCATGTGTGATCCACGCCTGGTACATCAAAGGAAAAGGTACAGATGGAGAGGAAGTTTCAGTTTAGGATCCCTGACAAGCTGGTTGCTTGCAAAAGGCTCTTCCTCCAAAGCTTGGTTGGGTTTTGGAGTTAGCAGAATCATCGAATTATAGAATCATAGAATGCATTGGGTTGAAAGGGCCCTTTAAAGGTCATCTAGTCCAACCTCCCTGCAGGGTGCAGGGACCTCTTAACTAGATAGTAGGAGGGGAATAAACTGGACGTGGGGTGGAGCTTCGGATCAAGGGTTTGAAGAACAAATGGTGGTAAAAAAGAGAGCGAGCCTGGCACCTGCTGGTGTAAGTGTGCACCACAGTTGCTTTTAGAGAGTTTCTTTTAGTTTGTCTCTTTTCAGATAAACTCTCTTAATGTGCATCCCTGCTAACAGAAGTATTCCCTGATTTGTGGGTTGTTTATTATTATTATTATTATTATTATTATTATTATTATTATTATTATTATTATTATTATTATTATTATTATTATTATATTTTTTATTTAAAAATTATTTTTCCTGGGCGTGTGTCTGTTCCAAGAGCCCAGGTCCAGATGAAGGAGGCATCTGCTGTCACACAGTGATGCAGGCACTGGCCACCTCTAGAAATCTGGATCTGAGCTTTTTAAAGTTTAGCAACCCAAATCCATGGCTCCTTTGGAAAAATTATGGCTTTTAAAACATTTGTGGATCTTGCAATGTGGAAAGTGCAATGTGAATTTAAAATGTAATGTATTCCTTCTGTAGCAATGCAGGCAGGCAACAGGCAGGACTCTTAAGTTGGCCACTAGTGCTGGTAAATAACTGCTTAAAACAGGCAAGGTCATTTTACGGTTTGTATAAGAAGATAGGATGAAGAGGACCTTTGGATCTATGGATCCATCTCTCTGCTTTCTAGGTGTTGTCATTACAGACCCCTTTAATGATGTTCAGCTACACTCCTCAAAGCAGGAAGGGCTTTTGCTCCCACTACTCTTCTCTCATAGCTGTTTTACCATTGGTTTAGGATCATAGAATAGTTGGAAGGGACCTTGAAGATCATCAAGTCCAACCATAACTTAAATCCCCCTACCATAACCTGATTTACCCTTTTGGTGCTTAAATCATGTCACTAAGCACTATATCTACATTTCTTTTAAATACTTTCAGGGATGGTGACTCCACCACCTCCCTGGGCAGCCTGTTCCACTGTCCAACCGCTCTTTCAGTACAGGAATTCTTTCTAATATCCAGTCTAAACCTCTCCTGATGCAGCTTCAGGCCATTTCCTCTCATCCTGCCATTATTCACTTGGGAGAAGAGCCCAACTCCCACCTCCCTACAACCTCCTTTCCTGTAGCTATAGAGAGCAATGAGGTCTCCCCTCAGCCTCCTCTTCCTCAAAATAAACAATCCCAGTTCCCTCAGCCTCTCCTCACAGGACTTGTTCTCCAGACCTTTCACCAGCTTGGTAGCTCTTGGGTTGCTTTAGTGGTTGGAATCTCTTCTCTAAGAGCCAGCCTATATGTATTTCTGGCCATGGAATAGTTTGATCTTATGCCAACATAAATAGCTGAAATAGTTCTTCTCCCTCCTGGTGTTTATTCCTTCAGTGTGTGCAGGCAGAGCAGTCCCTTCCCATCTCTGCTTTCCTGTGGCTGTGCTAAACAAGCCAGGTTATTGTAAGCTTTTCTGGCAGGAAATGTTCTTCATTTCCCTGACCAGCTTAACAGCCTATTTCAACACCTGCTCCCACTTCAGTTCATTGGACATGGGTGGTGAGGTTTGTGCACCATGTTCCAGGGGTGATTCATCATGGGCTCAGACTACAGCTTGAGAGGACATTGTTTTGCCATAGAAAATATGTTTTCTTCTGGACCACAGCATGGTGCTGGTCTTTGCCATGGCTACTGTTACACTGGGTCCTAATAGTCATTTGGTGTCTGGCTGGTTGTCTTCAGACAAGCTGCTGTCACATAACATCCATTGTACCTTGCATGGGTTTTGAATCAATGAATTTCCTCCCATTTCTACATTTCTAGTCCTCAGGATCTTCCTCATGATACTTGACCCGCCTGTTTTGTTGATGGTACCTCCCAGCATCAACACAGATTTCACAGCCATGTTTTTGCTAACATCATTAGATCCTGAAGAGCACTGCTTGTAGCCTCCTTTCAGGTAACCATTCAGATATGATCTACTCTGTCCTTTGACTGGAAATCCATATATCCCAACAAACCTGACTTGAGCACCTATGATAATTCCCTATGGCACCCTGTCCCTCCTTCCCAGTCATCCCCTTACTGCCTGTCTTCATTTTAGGATCTGTCTTCCTATTCTTCCCACAGAAAACACCATACCAAAGCCAGTAGAGTCATTAAAACTCATCAGAGTTGAATTTTACATGATGGAAATCACCAGCTGCTCTTGTTTGGAATTCATGAGCTCTTCATGTTTCACTTTCATAGCAGCTGTTGTTGCCCTTGTTTCCATTCTCCAAACCTTTATCTGTCTCCTCTTTGTCACCCTGATCAATTCCTTCCTCTTGCTGAAAATGGAGGCAGAGGATGTGTTTATTTTGGAAGTCACATCTAGAGGCCATATCATATCTTCAATCACCATCACACCCTCCTTTTACAGGGATTTCATGGTTTTCCTTATTCTCTGATGCAAATGCCTCGAGAAACTCTTCTGGTGTTGGCTTAATTATCCAGCTTGGTGTGACTTTTGGTGTTTCTTAACATATTCTGCTCTCCAAGCTCTCTTTGCTAGCCAGCCTTTCATTTTTCCAGCTCCTTGTACAGTTCACTTATTCCTGCTCTTTGCCTTGTGGTGGGTAATTATCTGTGTTCTCTGAATGTATTTTGCACCAGATACAGGCTGATAAGCAAAAGGGACTGATGGGTTAAGATAGTGGGACTGAGGTGGGAGACTGAAGAACTGGAATGTCTTCAAATCAGAGGTAGTGAAATGGTTAGCAAAGTTTGACCTTTGGAGATCCCAAACCTTACTTACTTCCCATTTTTGTTTAACATTAAATTTAAAGAGAGACAATGTATCAACACTTAGTCTGGGGTTATTTTTTTACCCGTGACTCCTGTCAAATACTTATTACTTGCAGAAACATGAAAACATCTTGATTGAGTGGCTGTAAATGCAACTTGTTAGCTGTGACATTCAGGAATGTCTCACTTCTTTTAGGGTTACCAGTATTTATTCTAAAATGCAATTCTGGAAATACCTGTTTCCCACACAGAGAATTAAGGGACCTGAACCTGAGTGTGTTTTCCTTACCAGTAACAATGCAGAGATCATTCCAGCATCATTTCTTTGCTGATGGTGACAATGCAGAGCCCTCAATCAACACGTCACACAGGTGGTGTACAGAGCATTGTATCAGTGTTAAATGAACTCAAGTTGACTGAAGGTAGTGGAAGAAATCCCCACTTTCTTCTTTGGGCTTAGGTCTGGTCCTCTGATGAACCACAGTGTGATGACAATGACATCAGGGTAATTCCACTTCAGGCTCTGTTGTGCTTTGAACAGCATGTGAAATGCTTTATGCATTGTTGATCCTACTGCCTAGACACGAATTTGGAGGAGAATTAACCCAGAGCAGTGCTTGGCTTCACAATATGCTAATTGAATTTACTTTAGGAGTTTGTATTTCATTTCAGGATGATTGACTGGGTGTCCTGGCCCCTGGGAAAGAACATAGACAAGTGGATCATTGCTCTGCTGAAAGGTTTGGCTGCAGTGAAGAAGTTCAGCATCTTGATTGAAGTTACTCTTTCAAAAATTGAAAAGGTCAGTGGGCTCTTTTAAACATGAGTGTGAACAACAGTGTTCTGCTTGCACCTAAGATGTCTTCTTGCCTTTCAACTGAATGACAATGACATGTGACAAGGACCTGTTGGAGTGAGTCCAGAGGAGGATGATCAGGTGCTGGAGCACCTCTCCTATGAGGACAGGAGTTAGGGGTGTTCAGCCTGGGGAAGAGAAGGCTCCAGGGTAACCTTAAAGCACCTTCCAGCATCTGAAAGAGCTACAGGGAAGCTGGGGAGGGACGTTTTATAAGGGCATGAAGTGATAGGATGACTGGGAATGGTTTTAAGCTGAAAGAAGGTAGATTTAGGTGAAATCTTGGGGAGAAGTTCTTTTCTGTGAGGTTGGTGAGTCACTGGCCCAGCTTGCCCAGAGAAGCTATGGATGTGTTCAAGGCCATGAAGAACACAGTTCAAGAAGCTGGAAGAATTCAAGGCCAGGCTGGGTGAGTCTTGGAGCAATGGTATCTAGTGGGAGGTGTCCCTGCCCATGGCATGGGGGTTGGGACTACATGATCTTTAAGATAGCCAAGTATCTCTGGCTTTTGTGTATCTTTCCTTTCATTGTTAATGCATAGGAAAGGGATGCAGCCCTTAAAATAGGATGGAATTTTGGGAAACTCTTAGAAATATGATCTGAGTGGGGTAGAGAGTATTGTCAACTTATGCCATTTTCTGTAAAGTAGAGTTAATGTGTTTGAAAAAGGCCTTTGCTTTCTGTCTCTTTGCCTGATAGTGATAAAGCTCCAAACACCACAGTAAAGCAGAAGAGGCATGTTTTATAAAATCTAACATCCCTCTGTGCTTGCATGGCCCTGTCCGTCAGGAGGTATGGAGGTGCAGCAGTGGTAGAGGTCTACACCTCACTGTGCCAGGCATCCCACAAGCCTGAAAGAGTGAGGGTAACCCACATGGTATTTGTAGGATGCCCTCAGGCCATGCTGTGGACAGGAGATCACTCTGGAGACCCATCTGCAGGCTGCTTGCTTCAACATCCAGCGTGGAGCAGGGACAGACCAGCAGCTGTGGTAGATTCCTGGTGCCTTCCTGCCAGCCCCTTCTCCTGGGTGTTGCGGTGCCATCCAACCTTCTCATTCACTTTTTTCTCCTCCAACAGGTCTTCTCCAAGTTGCTGTACCCCATTGTGAGAGAGGGGGCTTTGTCTGTCCTGCAGTACATGCTGCTGAGCTTCCAGCACTCACATGAGGCATTTCACTTGGTAAGGTTGTGTCCCACACTTAGATGAGGGCATCTCCCCGAGTGGGTAAACACAGTGGCTACACTGACTTAATCTGACTTAGGATATAGTTAGTTACAGATATAGATAGTTTCAGCATCAGGTTTGGGAGATATAGCCCCATATTTGTTCCCACCTTTCATTCAAAGTGTGGCAGATGTTGCCACTCTGGCTTTGGGATGCGTTGGATGAAACCTTTGCATTGAGAGGATCTCAGAGGGCTCAGGCAGTGAAGACAGGGAATACATTCTTAAGCAGCCCTTGCAGTTTCCTAAGGAGGTGCCTGAGCATTCCTTGGACTCGATGTGTCTCGTCCCACGTGTGGCTTCACCAAGTTGCCACCAACGTGTGGTACCCATTACCATTTCTTGAAGTGATGGGTCATCTTTCAAAGCACTGCACAGTGTTGGTGCAATGGGATGTGATGCCTGGATCAGGACACTTCCACTTCATGGAGTCTCTGCTGGTCAAAGCAAAAGCCACTTTTAGCAGCATTTGAATCTCCATAGTGACAGTTTAGGTTTTAATTTGCTGTTGACACTAAGGCACAGCTCTGCTTCTGGCTGGTGTTGCCCCTGGAAAGCTGTAACTAAAGAGCAAGGCTGAAGGCAAAATCCTGCTTGCAGTGATGAGCTGATAAAAGAAGTAATGGAAAATTACTCCTATTTATGTTTGAGTCTACACTTTTTCATTAAAGCCCTTACATTTGGCTTTCCACCTAAAAGTTCACAGAATAAACAGATAAGGCTGGAAAAAAGCAAGGCTGGCCAACAATTTCCACTCATGTTTTTTTCATTCCTCAGCTGGAGACGCTTTCAGTGAGCCCGAATTTCTTGAGAAACTCTTTGGTTTCTAAAAATAAGGTCGTTCCAACGGGTTGTCTTGAGTTGGGCGTCCAAATTTTAAAACACTCCAAAAGCTGCTGGTTGCTCTTGGCTTGAAGTTTCCATCTGCAGCCCAGTAAATTTCCTCTGTTATTTTGTTTTGTTTTGTTTTAAACAAACAAGGCACAAACCTGTCTTGCTTCTTATCTTCCTGTGTTTGCCCTGGCGCTTTGGAAGGGTTTTGAGAACTGTTCCCCATCACAGCTTGGCAAAATATTGATGTATAAAATGGTCCTGGGATTTGTTTTCTTCCCCAGCAAAACATTCCTGTTGGAAAGGAAAGAGTTAAAATCTCCAATATTTTGAGGAGGGGAAAAAAGAGAGAGAGAGGGAAGGGAGGAAGACCAATCGAGGAAGGGAGGACCAGGAAATGGCCTGACTGGGGACCCTGAGACTTCACTCCAGGATTGTTCTGGGGTAAAAATAACATAAATGTGCAAAGGTCACTCAAGTGCTCAGGGTCACTCCAGCACATCTGCAGGGTTGGAAATGGGTTATTCATTCTCTGTGCAGCTGCAGGGTCAGCAGAGGGTGCCCGTGAGCAACTTATCATTTGCATTTGCATCTGCTTGCTCGTTTTTAGGTTTTATGGATGAAAGGAAAATGACAAACGTGCTGCTTGTGTGCCTTGTACTGCACAGAATAAAATACAGCACAGGAGACAAAGCTGCTTGTAGGTGAATTCATCTGTCTTGTAGGTTTGAATCCCTGCATCAGGCAGTCAGCATGTAACACTCCCTTCCCTTTTTGGTGTGTGGTTGGGTAGAGATTGATCTGCACAAAGAATAGCAATCCCAGCATGGCAAGGCAGCAGCACAAACCTGCTGGTGTCATGGTGGAAGGTCTAGAGCATTTGCCCTGCTCAAGTCATAGAATCATAGAATTGTCAAGGTTGAAAAAGACCTTCAAGACACCAAGTCCAACCACCCACCCTACAACCCTCAACCACTAACTGATCCTTTGAAACACCATGTCTACCCATTTTTTTAACTCCTCCAGGGATGGTGCCTCCACCAGCTCCCTGGGCAGCCTGTTCCAAGGCCTCACCACTCTTGCTGTGAAGACATTTTTTCCAATATCCAACCTGAACCTCCCCTGGTGCAACTTGACCCCATTTCCTCTTGTCAACAGAAGAACTGCTGTCAGGTCCATAGGGTGAAGGATAAGGTTCAGAACTGGGTTGGAGTCAACTGTCCTTTTGCCTGGGGATGGATTTCATTCCCCTGCTTGTGCGTTTCTAGCTCTGTCAGTAATTTGGAGCCATTTTTGATGTAGTGCATTTTCTTTTTTTTTTTTTTTCCAGCTGCTCCCTCATATCCCCAGGCTGGTGGCCTCTCTGAAGAAGGAGGATTCCAACTCTGCCACCAGCTCCCTGGAGCAGCTGGCTGAGCTCATCCACTGCATGTTCTTCCGCTTCTCAGGATTTCCAGATCTCTACGAACCAGTCCTAGAAGCAGTTAGAGTAAGATATACATACACTTCTTGGTCCTTTTTCTGTTTTCCACGTGGAAATGGCATCTTAGTAACCAGCCTGAGGGTGCACAGTCCCAGAGGGACTGTCCTACTAGTAGGGATGTCCTAACCTCAGCACGACAAACTGGGGTAGAAGAAAGGGTTTTTAATTCTGAGTTTGAGCCCCGTGTAGGCAAGTGGAGGGAAGATACTTCTCTTATGGTGGGACTGCAGAAATCCTGATTGTGCCTGTGGGTTTTAGGTGTAACTTTAATCTGGAATGCCTCTCAAGGACTAATACTAGCAGCCAAACACTTCCTTCCATGGGTGCATGTTCATGTGAAGTGCAGGGGAATTTAATTGTGTGAACCCTCCTAGCAGAGGGGTTTTGCAATTGCCTATGACTGATTCTTTATCTTCATATCATTCTTTGATTCATAACGATTTGAAACACAGATCTCTCTCTCTCCAAGGCTCTTCCAGTTCCAAATGAAGACCGGATTAAACATCTCTTGGGACAAAATGCCTGGACCTCCCAGAAGAATGAGCTGGCCTGCTTCTATCCACGCCTGGCATCCAAGTCAGAGACGGGAAAGATCGGGTTAATTAACTTGGGAAACACCTGCTACATGAACAGCATCATACAGTCTCTTTTCATGGCTTCAGAGTGAGTTTTTGCTCCTTTGCTCCCACCCAAGGCTGCTCCAGGGGCTGCTCCTTGCACGTCCTGCGCTGACTTTTCCATCTTGAGCTCTGCATCTCTGCTTTTCTTCTGCAGCTTTCGGCATTCGGTGTTGAATTTAACCGAGGGCAACTCCCAGCCCCTGATGACAAAGCTCCAGTGGCTCTTTGCATTTTTGGAGCACAGTCAGGTAATTATTTCATGTTCTAGTTATTTGTTTGGGCTGTCGGCTGCGGAAAGGCTCGTCTCCAAGTTGCTTCCTGCCGACTCCAGGGCGCTGATAAGGAGCTGTGGATCTTGGTGGGTTTTTGTAACAGGACGGGTTTTGTTTATAGGAAAGAGGCTAATTTTGGGGGTGGAGGAGGCAAACTCCTGTCACCCATGAAAGGGAGTTGTGTTCACACCAGGCTGCCTGTCTTCAGCCTGTGGTTGGGCTGATGGAATGACTAATAGTTTGGACAATTAAGTCCGTTTGGTAATAGTTTACATATGTGGGCAGCTGAGAAGCCTGTTGGTATAAAGCAGAGGTTTTTGTTTCTTGCTGTGCTCCAAGGAAGAAGATGGGAGCAGCTCATTTGTCCCCTTGCTTTGTAGCAAAGCACAATCAACCAATTAAAATAGCTTTAAATGTGTTTTCGTGAATAATAATAATAACAACAATGACAACAATACTACTGCCCCCTCCCTTTCCCCCTTAGATTTCAGATACTTGGAATCCTCTGTATGTGAGGGAAAGTAAAGTGAAAAATAACATCCTTAAATTATTTATGAATGCTTTCTGGAGAAACATAACATTTACTATGAGTGACTCCTGGAGATACAGCTAGGTCATCTCTGTCTCCTCTCTTGAAGATAATATTTTTGTCCCTGGAAAGACACTGTTTTGAAAGTCCAGTGATTTTTTCCTCACTGGAGAACCAGTCATCTGGGCTTCTCAATTTTCCAAGCCTTGACTAACAGAGCTAGTTTGTTGCATTGTGGTAACACATCATTACAGATAACTTTTTTGGGGGGAAAATACAGAGAATCTGTTATATTTAATATTTGGTCATAGAGGAATCTAGTTTTTTATGGCAGTTTAGGGTGTCTGAGATCTGTGATGAGCAGACACTGAAGCATATTTGATTGTTATGTAGTTTAAGTTTGATAGTTTCCTGGTAATTTCTGAATAGCCTTCTAGTTATTTTTCTTTTTTGGACTGTTCCTAAAGTCACTTCTTTGCTGAAGGATGGGTCTCTTTCTGTGTTAATTAGAGTGTAGCTTCCTAACATCAGTGATTATATTATCTGGTAATGCAAAATACCTGCCTGCAGTGATCAGAATGATGGAGGGAAGTTTTAGTGGATTTTTTGCTTTGTTTTTTTATGAAAGGATTTGGTGAGAGAGATCCTGATCAAATTAAATGAAGCATCAAATTAAATTCAGGCTGAGTTAAGTAGAAGTCTCTGGGTCAGACCAATAAACCATTTTAATATTGAGGGAAGATATAAACACATGGATTTTTGTCTAGAAGTAAAGAATCATAGAATGGTTTGGTTTGGAAGGAACCTTGAGGATTGTCTAGTTCCAGCCCCCCTGCCATGGATGGGGACACCAGGCTGCTCCAAGCACCATCCAGCCTGGCCTTGAACGCTTCCAGGGGTGACTCATCAACAGCTTCCCTGGGCAACCTGTGCCAGTATCTCACCAACCTCACAGGAATTAATTGCTTCCTAAGACCTAAAAAAATTTAAATATACTTTTATATGACTTATTTTATAGAAGTATAAGTAAAATAATGGCTGAAATTCAGCCCTATGGTTCTGGCTTGCAGCAAACCAGGAAAGTCTTCCCATGCACTGGGATTAGCCCTTATAGTGGAAAAAAGGGGGACCTTATCAGCCACACAAGGACACCTTGCTTCTGGTGAAGCATCCAGGAAGACCCTCCTCTTCCTTCTCCATCCCCCTAAGTGAAATGAGAAGCAGATTCCACCAGGTTAAAAGCACTTCTCTTTCTTCTGTGTTGCTGCCAGCGACCTGCCATCTCACCTGAGAGTTTCCTCTCTGCCTCCTGGCCACCCTGGTTCACCCCTGGTGCTCAGCAGGACTGCTCCGAGTATCTCAAGTACTTGCTGGACAGGTATGTGGCAAGAGCTGTGATTTTGGACCCTGGTGACAACAGCATCCTTAGACATGATGTAACATTTAACACTGGCCCATGTCTAAACGGGGCAAGTGGCTGAGACCTGGAGCAGTTGGGAGACTGGGGGCCTAGAGGTGAAAGATGGTGAGACTGGTCTGAGGCTCCTTGATAAAACCCTCTTTGGGTTGGTGTGGGGGTAAGGTTGGAACTTAGTTCAGCTCACCAATTTCTACCTTTGCACTGAAGGCAAAGGGAGTTATACCAAGTTTAGAGATTTGCCTGACAAGCCACTCAGCCTCCTCTGTAAAATGTTCATTTTTTCCTCTCTTATCTAAAAATCCCAAATCTCTGGTGGTCCCTTTAGAAGTGAGGGGTCAATGGCACATGGAGACCTCAGATTCCCAAATCCTGCCCAACTCCTCCCCACCTTCCTCCTGCAGCACCAGACCCCTTGGCCACAGGCAGGTTCACCCAGATGAACCCCTTGGAGTGAAGAACAGAAATCCTACTGTAGAAACTGCCTCTTGGAGTTGTTTCAGTTTCATTAATGCAGCCTTTTTCTCCTCCTGCCAAAGATTACATGAGGAAGAAAAAACTGGGAAAAGGATCTACCAGAAACTCAAGGAAACCAGCTTGATGTCTCAGGCAGTCGAGCATCATTACTTAAACAAGACATTGATTGAGAAGATGTTTGGGGGTAAAATGATGACAAAGATCCGCTGCTTGAAGTGTCTGAATGTTTCCTCCCGAGAAGAAGCCTTCACAGACCTATCCCTGGCCTTTCCCCCACCAGACAGGCCCACACGTGGGAGCACGTCTGTTCTACCTGTGGAAGAAATTGGCCCACAGTTTATTGAGCCTCCTGACAACCCACACCAACTTACGGGGTCTCCCTGGATCCGGAGGAAGGCCCCAGTGGCCAGAGACACTGCAGCCCCACCAATGCCAGTGGAAACGTTGGGATTCCAGGAGTCAGGAGAAGCAGCAGATCCCTCAAGTAGCAAAGCCGTCGGTGCGGATGCAGCCAAAGACCCTCTCTTGGCTTTTGGGGAGTCAGCCTGTGCTCCCAAGGACTCCAGATCCGTCCCAGATTTAATCAACTACTTTCTGTCCCCAGAAAAACTGACAGCAGAGAATAAATACCACTGTGAGAAGTGTGCATCCTTGCAGGACGCCGAGAAGGTGGCGGAGCTGACGGAGGGTCCCCACTACCTCATCCTCACCCTGCTGCGCTTCTCCTTCGACCCACGGACTATGAAGAGGAAGAAGATCTTGGACAACGTCTCCATCCCCGTGGTGCTCAAGCTGCCCGTGCTCGTCACCCCGGAGGAAAACGAGCGGGTTTGCTGGCGTGGGAAGGACAGGATTGGCCCGGGAAGTGGCTTCGTGTCTGTCGTGTATGACCTCTGCAGCGTGGTGGTGCATTCAGGCATCTCCTCTGAGAGCGGCCACTACTACTGCTACTCCAGGGAGTGCACTGACACCATCCCCCACGAGCAGCCCCACAACCCACCTCCGAAACTGGCCTCTGACAAGCAGCTGGACTTGGAAATCCAGTGGTACCTCTTCAACGACACCAGAGTTTCCTTCTCCTCCTTCGAATCGGTTAGCAACGTCACCTCTTTCTTCCCCAAGGACACTGCCTATGTCCTCTTCTACAGGCAGCGGCTGAGCAGGCAGAACTGCCTGCTGCACGAGGCTCTGGCCGAGGCTGCCCACCTGCACGGGGAACCCTCCCTCCATAAGGACTTGATGGAAGCCATTTCCAAAGATAACATCCTCTACCTGCAGGTAACTCCCTCCTCCCTGCTCAGCAGGGTGTGATCCTGTGGCTGCCCAGCTCATGGTGTGGGGCATTTTAAAAACATCCACAGTTATGAGGCTTTGAGCAACCTGGTCTAGTGGGACGTGTCCCTGACCATGGCAGGGGGTTGAAACTAGATGGTCTTTAAGGTCCCTTCCAACCCCAACCATTCTGTGATTTGATGATTCTATCATTCCCACCCATCCAGGCAGCAGCAGGGTCGTATCCTGCAGATAAGTCCTTGTGTGCAGATGCCCTCTAGATCCCTGAAGGCAAATCCCTTTTCCATTTTAGCACCCAGGTGTAAACAGGTTGCAGTTTCCTGATGAAATTGGGTGTTGAGGTTGGTGCAAGACACCTTGTGGCTGTGCTCGGGGTTGACTTGCTGTTGCTCACCCCAGGAAGCTCTGTCTGAAATCTCCTAAGTGCCTGGGAAAGGTGGACAAGATGGGAATAAAGACTGGAACACATTTCATTCAGCTGGTGGAGTTGAATGCTTTCCAAACAGCTGTGCCCCCTAGGACAGGAGCAGCACATGGGGGAGTCCTGAGGGGTCCTTCCTGAGAAGAAACGGAAGGGATGTTACTTGATTGCAGGGCTTTGCTGTGTCCCTCCCACCAAGCTCTAGAGATGAGCACATGGCTTCTCATCCTGGTTTAATTTGGAGGAGGCTCCCCTGGGCAACCAAACAGGCCCCTGGCTCCTTGGGGGAAGGTGGGACCATCCTTGTGTTATTTCTCCAGATATCCTTGTGTTATTTCTCCCTCTTCCTTCTCCCAGGAGCAGGAAAAAGAAGCAAGGAACAGAGCTGCCTACATTTCTGCCTTGCCGAAATCCCCACTGTGGTGGAGAGACTTTGACAGGGACAAGGATGATGACAGCTCCTCGGGGGGCTGCAGCCCAGCAGCAGGAGGGGGTGGATCTGGCTCCTTTCATGGACTCGTCTTCTAACCATCGAGTTCAACCAGGTGGGGCTTATCCACGGGGCCAACCTGAAGCCAGAGGCTCCTCTTCCTCACCTTGATGACAGTGAGCATCTTGGAGGAGACTTTGGTGAATGTTTCCATGGACAAGGACTCAGGGGCTGATTTGGAGGCACCTGGAGGGTCCCACCACTTTCCTATGCACTTGGTCTTCACGCCTTAACGTTACTAAGCTAACGCGGAGATGAGCAGCTGCTGACAGCTCAGAGAAGTGCCCTTTTGCTTCAGCGTAGCCATGACTTGCCTGCTGTGAGCCCTGCCACCAGCCTGGGGAGGGGAAAGGGATGAAGATGGACCCAGCAGGGCCTCAGGGATGGAGATGTTCCATGCACATTCTGTCTACAGCCCTTCCCGTGGCGTTGAGTCGGTTTTGGGTGGAGCTCTGCCTGGTTGTTGGTTTCCTTTTAATGTTTTGAGAACCCACCTTGACACACCTTTAAAGGTAGGAAAAAGACTGAAAAGGCTGAAAAATGTTGAGCAGCCAGCATGGCAATGCTGATCTCGTGGGACACTGAGCTTGCAAGTCTGCTTGGTCCTCTTGAGCAGTGGCAGGTCAACCAAAGGGGTTTTATGCAGCATTGCAAAGCACCCAAAAGTGACTGAGGGGCACAAACCCCTTTCAGCCTGGTCCAGTCAGGGAGTTTTGGGCTCCAGTAAAGCCCCATTGTGTTCTTGGTGACCTCTGGATGCTGTTAGTGTACATGGCAGGTCCGGACACTCAGCTCTTTTTCTAGACATGTTTTTAGGACTCAGCCTCTCTCTGCTGCTGCTGTCTCATGGTTTTCAGGGCTGGATCTGCCATTTGAAACTTGGCATTTCCTTTGGGATATTTTGAACTGAGCAGCAGATGACAGAGCTCCCTCTAAAGCCACTAGCTAGTTTTTTTTTTTTCAATGCTCATTGGCAAGGAAAGTAGCCCAACCAGGTATATTATATCAACCCAATATCAATATGTACTATTTAAACCAATGTATAAAATCAGTAATGTATAAATCAGTGATGGGACAGGGGCTGATTCTGGTGGCAGGAGGTCAACCCAAGCCCTGGGTATCTCGTCAACAGGACCATGGCTTCTTCCCATGTTCCTTCTCCAGATGTTGTCCCTGCCTGCTCCTCCCTCGTGCCTGTAGTGGAGATTTCTCTAGCTCAAGACTTGTGCCTTAGGCCCTGGGTGCATGGGGTATTGGGTGGGAATCTTTTGTTGCTGTGAAGGAAAAGGCAAAGCACAGACACGGCTACAGATAATGTGAGCAGGAAACCTGCTAGAGAGTCCACTTGGGATCAGATCTCTGCTGTATACTATCATATTCTTTTATTGCCTTTCCTATATATAAATAAAGGAAATTAATTAATTCAACATAGAGGCTTAGTGTCAGCCCACATTGCTGGCTCATGTCCAGCTTTTCATCCACCAAGTCCTTCTCTGCAGGGCTACTCTCAGTCTCTTCATCCCTCAGTTTGTATTGATACTTTGGGTTGCCCTGACCCAGGTGCAAGACCTTGCACTTGGCTTTGTTGAACTGCATGAGACCCACTCCTCAAACCCTTTAAGGTCCCTCTGGGTTGCATCCATTCTCTCTGGAGTATCAACTCACCTTGGTGTCATCCATGAACTTGCTGAGGGTCCATTTGATCCCACTGTCTATGTTGTTGATGAAGATATTAAATAGTAATGGTGCCAGTACCCCTGAGGGACACCACTTATTACTGGTTTCCACTTGGACACTGAACTGTTGACTGTAACTCTTTTGATATGGCCATCCAGCCAACTCCTTATCCATCTAATGGCTCATCTGTCAAACCCATCTCTCTCCAATTTAGAGGTAAGAATGTTATGGGAGATCCCATCAAAGGTCTTAAAAAAGTCTAGTATAGTATTAGTGTTTTATATTACTATCCATGTGATACAAATTACAATATAGACTATCTTAATGCTAGTAATAACACTAGTATTTGTTAATGGCATAATGGTAAAGTAGCTATTATATATTTTATGATATAATATGGCCTAGAAGAGCCACCAATGGAGTCCTTAGCTCCCAGGTTCAGGATCCCAGATGTGCTGCAGATGTGAGGTGATGCTACTCGTGTCTAAAAAAGGGGGTTTCAGGGACTGTGCTGTAGGGAGGGGTCTTTCCCCAGGTGTCTTCTTATATTTATTTTTTTTTTTAAAGTAACTATGAGTGACTTGAAGGGGAGGGTTGAACTTGTAACTCTGGGGAGTCTTGTTGTCATGTTTTAGGGGTGATTTGGTGTCCTGAGCTGGGGCTCACAGGTGCTGAGCTGCTGATGGGTGAGGAAAACATCTTTTGTCCTCACCCTGCACACACCAAAGTGTATCCCTGGAGCAGATGTATAATAGGAAATTCACTTTAGCAGCTGAAAAACACACAGTTTGGGTTCTGGTGTCAGGAAGAACTTTAACTGCATCCTGAAGGCCCTCATTGCACAGACAGGCACCAAAAGCTGTAGGACATATTTGGCAAAAGGCAGGGAAGATGCTCTGAAAGCTTTCAAGGTGCTACATGATTCAACTTGATCTGGTCCTTAGTTCCCCCTTTCTCTCTTCACTTGGAATCCATGGAGGCACCAGTGAGAAATGTCCTTTTCTATCATTCTTTTATTTCCCTGTTGTTTATACAGTACTTAAAGATGAGATCACCCTCATGTCAGGCATGTACCATGTTTATTAACAGCAAAAAAAAGTATTATCTAGACTTCACTCAAGACCGATTTACAGGATAAATAATTGTTTCAAATTACTTAGAAAAAAAAACCCCAAACAACAACCAACAAACAAACAACGAACAACAAAACCCCGAAGAATAAATTAATAATTTAAGTGATTAGCTGTCCACAGTGATTTGAAAACTTAATAACCATTCAAACAGTAACACCACAAGAAGACATGTACTGTACAGTTTGCCACAGATTACTCTTGTCCTTCCTTCTACAAATGGAACAACGGAAAAAAAAAAACAACACAAAAAACAACCAATAATTAAAAATACTCCTCATTTAAGAACAGTCATAGGCTTTGAAACACACAAAACAATCCTGCGAATTGGCTGCCGACGTGACGGCTTCGAAGCCGGGGCTCCAGGTCCCCCCCTCGCAGCAGGTTTAGGAATGAATGGAGAAAACTACCCTAATTTGGCTGGGTCCCTTCCCACAAAATGATGCCCAAAGTCAACGGGGACCCCTTGACTAGGGGGCTAGGTTGAGTGGGACATTAACTACTCTAAAGGTTTGGTCCTAACCCTACAGGATTCACCAACTGGCTCCCGTCCCCTCTCCACAACGTGCTTCAGCCACCACATCCAAAGGGCTCTCAAGCAAAATGTGGTAGTTTCAGGGTCAATATGGCAGCAGAACACCAAAACTGTGCAAATAGCTTCCCTCCCCATCCTCCCCCCCCAACCTTCTCAGGAGAAGGTCCTGCCAGGTTTTTCGCCCCTCATCAGGAAGGATGAGGGGTTTTCAAAGAGTTGGGCAGAGTGGGATGTGCATTGTTGTGTCTGATGTTGGGCATGAAAACAGGGTAGCACCACATGATGCCTGGCCTTTGCATGTGGACTCCAAACGGCTCTTGGCATTATTAGATGTCAATGAGTTACACCTCATGATGCATCTGTGAGGTGGGGAAATAAGTGCTAAAAATCTTCATTTTACAAGCCGGAGAAAAAGCAGGATACAGAGTTCAAATGAACCCACTCATCCCACCTGATGATAAAGTGTGGTGTCACCCAAAGAATGACAATAAAAATGATGGTTTCTTATCTCCTGGTCTTGGAGAAAACCTCTCTAATATAGTCAACCCACTGGCCTATAAATGAACCTGTTACATGTTAGCGATAGGCCACATAAAAAATTAAGAATACTGATTGGAAGCAAGTCTACTGAGAAGCTCTTTTGGCTCAAGAGATGGAGCCATGCAGCTCAGCTTCTACACCAGACATTGCTGACCCATGGGCCAGGACTGTCTGGCCATGGGTTGGTGGAGGGAGAGATGTTTGGTGAAACCTCGCTACATAACAACCCCAGGGTATAGGGGCTGCTGTGGGGTTGGAGACAGCTCTAGGTCAATGTCTATCCTAACAAATTGAGAGGTTCAAGCTGTCCCCTAGTTGCTTGGGCTGTGTGTCCGTGTACTGGAGGACTTGATGTAGGCCAGACATCTCTCTCTGAGGTCCAGGGGAGGATCCCAGTGTGGATTAGGTCACCTTACTGTGGGGTATGGCTTTAGAGGTTGAGCTGTGCCTTGCCCCTTGGCTTCTATAGGGCTCTTGACAATACCTTTGTCCCTTTTCCCTCATATGGATGAGTCACTGCTCAGCCCCAGCAGCACAAAGTCTCTAGAGATGCCTCTAGTCACACCCCCTGCTCCAAGCAGGGCCAGCTATGGGGTTGATCCAGCCTGGTCTTGAAAACTCTGAGGACAGAGGTGACACCTCACAGGACAACCCTATGAAGCCACAGCACTGCTGCCCCATGATCAGTTCACAGAGCCCCAGAGCAAGGTGTCTCCCAGCATGTCCAAGTCCCTACCATACTTCTGGTAGGGCCTCTCCTGCCCAGCTCAGAGCTGGGTGCATTGACCAGGGTTTCCTCAAAGCCAGTGTCAAGGCATCATGTTGTCAGGCAGGATGAGCCCCAGGAGGGTGAAGTGCCCTGGGTAAATTCTGAGAGTGGTGGGAGCTCCTGTCCCATCAGTGCATGGCTTTTACTGAGCAACAACCCACTCCACAACCCACCAATCTCTATATATCCAACTCAAGACTCATGCCACAGGAACACATGGTGAAGATCAAGACTCAAATCTTGTTGGCAAACTCCTCTGCCTTCTGTCTTCCCAACCTCATGTTCCCCTACACATCACCCTTGTCAGTGGCTGGTGGCCCTGGGTCAAAATCCATCCCAGGTAGCCCCCATGCCCTTAGCTACCTTTTGGTCCTGGCTCCAGATTTGGCCTCATCTGCCTGCCATTCAGCTTTGCCCTAGCACAATCTTCACTCACATGTGTTTTCTCTGTCCAGCTTGAGACTAAGCCCAAGCCAGCTGGAAATGTATTTCCCACTGCACACTCAAATGTCAGTTCAGAGCAAATAATCTGCAAAGCAGGTCACACATCTCACCAGATGGAGGAACCATGAGCAGCAGTCACATGCTGACAACAAGGGCTACACACTTTTGGAGACTTCTGCCTTTTAAACCACCAGCTTAGTCATTTTAAAGATCAGGGAGAGCTTTGAGCCACGGCCCTGGTTCTTCATAAAACTAAATATTAATCTCATACTGCTTGTCCCACAGACAACCCTTCTCCATGAGCACACACACACGCATGCAAGCACATCCCTTTCCTTAAATGGGACCATAGAGCTGAAGAGCAGGCTCTGACATGAAGACTGAAGCCACTTCAATTGCAATTAAAATGAATAATTTGCAATGTTCTCGGCTTCCTAAAATTCCTATTTCTAACAAAAGAGTCTGTCATACTTGAGCATCCAAGCATAGAGTGGATGTGATAAAATCAGTGCCTCCAGGACAAAGTTCTTGGCAGTCGGTGTAATTAAAGCAGCTGCTTTTCAATATGGTTTAAGACTAAATACTGCACAAACATTAATCATCAGGGACTGCTGTAATCAGCTTGGCAACCACCAGGAATGACTATTTTCAGTGCAGCCATTGATTACTTAACTGCTTTCAGGGGAGTTGATAAAGTAATGTCTGTAAGGCAATGCATAGAGTCTGTGGGCCGCTACCTGGTTTGGAGGAGCTGTTTTCTTGGTGCTTTGCTGGGACAAAAATGGAGGAATCTCCCTTTTTTTCTGGGAAAACACAGGCCTCACTGCAAAACAGAGAGGGACCAGAAACCAGCAGCTGCAAAATAGCTACTTTTGAAACTGTTTTGATCCTTGGTCTGACAAATGCAAAGGGAGAGTTACTGGAACACTCATGAAAACAAATTGTCTAAATAAGGGGGTGACCCAGGGAAATGAGCTGTCCTATGTCACTGCCTACTCCATGGACAAATACAGACCTTTGTGGGACATGGAGAAAAAGAACTAGCTTCTCCAGTACCATGAAGAGCTTTTCTAGTCTTAACTAGTGCTTTGGGCTAAATGTGAGAGTGGGCACTGGATGCACCTAGTCCCAGCACAGAAGCACAGGGCACCCACTCAGCAAAACACATCCCAGCCCCTTGTGTTGGCTCTCAAACCACTGAACCATCAGAAATTACTCCTGCTGCTGCCTCCCTCTCTCCCACCCACTTGCAGGGCACCTTTGGGACTTGTTGAGCTCCCCATCTCCCAAGTGGAGAAAAAGACTCAGTCTGAGCATGAGCTATCACTTGATTTCCCCAGGGTTTTGGTCCTGTTCAAGATTTGTTTAGCCTGGAGCTGGGCTCAGTTTTATCTCGAGAATAGTTGCACTGTTTTATGGAGAGAGACCCAAAGCAACATGAGGAGCTATTCCCCAAAGTACTGCTACAATCCACCCCAGAAGTGACTACATTTTAATGCTAGAGGAGAACAGCACAATTTTGGCAGGGAAATGCAACCAGCATGGCCCATAATCCTTCTTTCTCAACTTCATTGAGGATGGGGAGTTTCGTCTCAGCCACTTGAACACACACTGACACACACTTCAGTGGTCTCTGGATCAGGCCCAATGTTTAGACTCCCCTGAGAGGCAGTGATGAAAGGGGCTATAGAAATACAAAGCACTGTACTCTGCTCTTCATTTTATGAGCTCACCATGCAAGCCTGCAAGCCCCCAACAAGAGGCAAAGGCCCTTGCAGGCTGTAACACACTCCCCAGCCTTTAAAAAGCATCTGGCTGTGCTAAATTTCCCCCTTTGGGTATATATTTTTTTAAAATTTCAAATTCTAGATTATTATTTGTTTTCCCATGAGCATTAGGATCTTTGCTTCATTATTTCTGTAAAAGGCCAACACTTCAGTGTCTTAAAAGGGTCATCAGAGCTTTTCCATTAATATCTTTCCCTTTCATGGCACGTGAAAAGAAAATATAAACTGGTGTTGGAAGTTCAAGACTTATTTTACCAGTAGGCAGCCCTTAGGGGACTGGTATCCTGTCCCTGTGTGGGTCACTTCTGGCCCTTTCCAAACTCAGACCAAGATTAAACAAATGTGTTGAGGCTCAAGCATCAGTAATCAATGCAATTTGGTGGTGTTGGTGGAACACAAGAGCTAGTGGCACTGGGAGGGCTTCAGCCTGCAGAAAGAAAAGCTCCAGCTATTTAATCACAGACTGGTTTTTGCTGGAAGGGACCTTAAAAATCATCTAGTTCCAACCCCCCTGCATGGGCAGGGACACCTCATAAACACTATTACCTAATCTTTCTAATGTCTCCTTCGTTTGGCTCTGGGATTGTGGTTGGCCTGTTTATTTGTGTCAGCACTTGCTGTCTGGCAATCAGGCTGCTCCATGGCAATCATCAGTCCTTCCTGTTTTCATGAGATCATGAATTATTATCTCTGCAATAAACTGTCTCATCCTTCTCAGCTCTCTGTGCCCAGCATCTGCCTGGGGAGCCGTCTCCAAGCCTGGATGTGTCAAGGATGCTGGTGAGGGGCAACAGCAGTCTCCCACCCATAATTAGAGCCTAGGGTCACTAACATCAACCAGCCCCATTTCTGGGTTGAAGAAACATTGCTGAAGATTGGGAAAACACATCTAGTCCAACCCTTTGCACCTACCACAAACCTACCATAATGCTGCATTAAAGCTAATACTAAAACACCTTGCTCTGACTTTCCTGATTAGCCTCTTCCCAAGCCTAAGGCCTCATATCAACCAACATTTCAATTACTCTACTCCTTTCCTCCAAGACACACCCCACCAGACCTCCTCACCCAAGACCATCCTCTGCAGTCCAGCCTCTGCCTTCTCCCCGTCCTCACAACAGCCTCCCACTCCCTCCTTGTCACTCATCCTCATGCCAGTCCAGATACACAGGGTCTCCAGAGCCTCCTTGTGCTCCTCATACTCAACCATAGAGTTTCTCATGATGGCCACAGAGGTAGGAATTTTACTTCATAGGCTTCTTTTGGTGACACAAAGGGCAGATTTTGGTTCTTAGGGCCAGATTCAAAGGCAATTGGTTTCAGATAGGCCATGGGTCAGGGCTTAAATTCTGCCCTCCAAAGCCAGTTTCTCCAGCCTTTGAGAGATGCTGGAAAGCGTGAACAGCAGAAGACACCCCAACAAACTTTGCTTTGTTCCATGCATGCATGTATGTGTGTGAGCATGTGCTGCCATATATGTGTGTGTATGATGGGGCAAGTCCTGGGCTTCAAAGTCAGCTCAGTGGGACATTCTGGATGCTTTTCAAGCTCCTGAAGGTGAACAACCACAACCAAACCCACAGAGGCTGTCCCATCAGGAGGAGAATAGCTCTCAGAGGTTTTGAACACATTATTTACAAGAGATGGAACAATGATTTCACAAGGAATGGTCCTTGCTCGGTTCTAGGACTGGGAGGAGGCAGAGAAGAGGGCAACCATGAGGAATGGGGGATCAGAGCTGGGGATGATGTCCTATGAGAGATGCTGCAAAGGTGGATGGCATGGTTTGGGAGTATGGCATGGAAGAAGACGGGGAGAGATGATGCAGTGTTAGCACATACACGGTGGCTTTAATAGCTGTAAGCAAATGATGTGTAGGGTGAAAACTGGTATTGCTAAGTTCAAGCTCCTGGATAGGGCATCCAGCAGCTAAAGCACAGTCCTTGCCACCAAAGACATCTGGTCTTTATCACTGGCAAACAGTATCCGCCAAGTCTTCCCCTGAAATTAAGTTTCCTTTTGTCTTAAAAGAAAAAAAATAAAAAATAAAAATGAAGACCCCCTCCACTCTGCAGACGAGTCTTAAGAGATCCAGCCCAAGTGGAGCTGGCAGCCCAGCAGGCCCCAGCTGGGGACAACCAGCAGGACATTTGCCTGTTTCACTGCCTGCCCCAGGCACTACTGCTTTGTGCTCTTGGCGGGCTCTGACGACTGCCGCACATCCGTCCACTCCTGCATGGTGCTCTGCAGAGCCTGGGTCTTCTCCTTGTCCACTTGCACATAATCCACCTTCTCATCTGAGGCAACCGACGAGGTGGAGGGCTGCAGGGAGGAGAAACATGGCCACTGCCTGGTCACTCATCAGCTCCCTGCTCTTCCCTCTCACTCCTTCCTGCAAGTCCGCTGGCACCTCCCCTGCTTTCTTGCAGACTCCACAGCTCATCAGCCCACCCTCTAATTTGCCAAAGGCTCTTGGAGGAAAGATTTCAGTCTGCTCTGCATCTTGCTTGCATGAGACTGCGGTGCAACGGGAGGGTAGAAACAGCACCCTGGTCTCTACCTTCATGCCAACTCTGGGACATGAATGTTTGGTTGCAAACGTGTCATCTAACTGCTGATATTACAAACTCAGCATTGCATCTTGCTCACTTTCTTGCCAAGAACTCCAGAACTCTTATAGATACACATTAAAATCTCAGCTCCATCCCTCCTAGCTGTGCTGACCCTGCACTGTTAAGGCACTAGGCCATTTTCATCCCCAAAACAAGACATGTCTGCAGGACCAAGGAGGAGATACTCTTTCATGTAGTTTCCTGGAGACCCCCAGCTGCTTGCAACTGGAGCCAGATGATGCTTTCTAAAGGTCTTAAATCACCTTTCCAGCTTGGGATAGAATTTAAGTTGGTAATACCTGCAGAAATACTGCTAGGCAGAAAGAAACGATCAAGGGACAATTGTCAATAAGTAGATCTAATCAATGAGATGCTTTGCCTAGGAAACAGGGTGGTGTTTGAGAAAGTCAAGGCCAAACCACAGGTGGTTCTCACAAAGGTTTCCACAATGCCTTGTCCTTCACCATCCCCTCCCTCAGGTGCTGCTTAGCTTGATCCAGTCTCTCCTTCCCCTTCCTAGTTTGCTCAGGGTGACACCCAGCAGGACCTGCTTTTGGGCCCTCCCCAGCCCATCTTGTCACACTGGGGTGTCCTCTCCATCTTGGTATGTGGTCTTGCTAGGAAGGTTGTGAGATCTCCATCATCTGAGACTTTTAAGCCTCATCTGTCACCTCTGGAGAGATAGTTTCCTTTGGATATGTGGATGCCTTGAGGTCTTCCCTTACCCTATTTTCCTATGATTCAGTTTAAGATGGTGTTTATTTCCCCTGTGTATGGACATGGAGAAAAGTCTCCCAAACCTGGCTGTTCAGGAGCTTCTCCCTCTGCATTTCCACATAACACTAAGAAGGGACATCCCATGCCTGACCCATCTTCTCCCCACAGCTCTTTCTCACTGGGCAATGGCTCCATCAGCTCAACATAAACTGGCTTTTAAACATCAGCTTCACTTTCTGAAAGCAGTTTGTGCTTGTCCTGGACAAATGGCACCCTTTAAAAGCACCTAACTGGCAGGAGACAGGTGCCCAGCAATTTCTGAATGAGCTCCAGAAAGTATCTCAGGTGGAAAGCCCAAGTCTGGTTTTTGAGGAACTGTTGTTCTAAAGGAGGGGAAAACAAATCTGATACTTCTTGGCATATCCCTTGAATATATATTCTCCAGCTGAACTTGTGGTCCAGAAGAAAATTTACAACCTCCAGCTGAATTTCTGGTCTCATGAACATCCCTGAACCCCTGCACATCCATGCTTCTGGTGACACTTCCAGCAAGGCTGCAGACAAGCAATAGAGGCTGAGCCTGACCTAGAAAAAATGTAGCAGCAGATCTGCAGGAAAATTCACACCTCTGAGGTTGCTGTGCCACTTGCCAACTCTGCCTAGGGCTTGAGACCATCCTGTTGCCTGTGCGTATAAAAACCCTTTAAAAATGCATCACTTTCAATCAACAGTTTATAGAATTCCCCCCATACCTTTCTGTGTGGCCCTGGTGAGCTTGGCTGGAAGTCCAGGGCCAGATAATCCACACTCCCCGAGCTCTTTTTAGGTGCTGGGCTGTTGGTGCCACTAGGAACAGGAGAAGCAGAAATGGGGTTTTGCTAATGCAGGGAAGAGACAGGAGAGATAATGAGGATTAAAATGGGAAGAAGGGAAAAAAAAAAAAAAGGAATTAAACACAAATCTGGCCATGAAATGTCTTGGTGGCACCTTTAAAAGAGGTCCCAGTCTGTATATGTGCTCACCTGCCTCTGGGACCAGGTGTGCATAACTGCTGGGAGGACTATATGTTGTATATTGTGCTAACAAGTATTTCAAGCTCCTGGTCTTGATTTGACATATTGGAGCAGTTCTGCTGCCTCTGTGCTTCACATTACACAGAGCACAGATTTCCTCTGCTCTCCTAGTTACACAGCCCCAAAAATATGCTTCAAGTCAGCAGCAATGTGAAGAGGGAGGGACAAAATCCCCTCCCTGCAAGCAGGGCCACTCCCTGCTGCTGCTCCAATAGACCCTGCCCTCCACATGAACATGATGTCAGAAGCTATTAGGGAAAAAAAATACCTCTGAATAAAAATCAACATGAATTCGGAAAATACATCCTGACATTTGTATCACCTCTTAATTGCTGGTAAAATAGGTGATTTATGTTCCTACTCTCATACACAGTTAAAAACCCAATGGGATGTGTCATTTTAGGAACAAAAGCCACTTTTTTTTATGCATGTAGGGCTGCACGTAAGGATGTACACCCATGTTCAATATGGTGCTGCCTGAGCAATTCCATGTCATGAGCTAGGAATGTGTTTGCAGAGCTGTGGAATGTCTATGTCCTGTCCTGCCAGGACCATACATCTCAGCTGTGGGGCCCTTACCATTGCCACGTAGTTCTCCTCGCTGTCTCCTGAGTCAGTGCTGGTGATGCTCTGGGAGGAGACAGGGCGACAGTACTGCAGGGAGCCGGCGTTGAAGGTCTGGCTGTAGGGACAAGGGTCAATGTGTTACTGATGGTTGCAGGGGCTGCTTGTCCATCTCTGGGGAAGGATGGGAGAAAGCAGCACCTGGTGCCTCCAAACATCGCCACGCCCAGGTCTGGGGACTGGGCATGAAGAAGAGTTAGTGGTATTGAAGTTCTCCTAATCTGACCTTATCATGGGTCAGAAATCACTGGATTTGGTCTTCTAATATTTTTATTTTTAGGACTTTTTTTCCCAGTACCTCACAGGGGCCTATAAGAAGCCTGGGGAAGACCTTTTCACTCGGGCATGTAACGATAGGGCATGTAAGGATAGGGGTAATGGTTTCAAGCTAGAAAAGGGTAGATTTAGGTTGGAAATGAGAAGAAAGTTCTTTAACATGATGGTGGTGGATCACTGGAACAGGTTGCTTAGAGAGGTGGTGGAGGCCCCATCCCTGGAGATATTCAAAGTCAGGCTTGATGGGGCTCTGAGGAACCTGTTCTAGTTGGAAATGTTCCTCCTTATCACAGAATCACAGAATTATTGAGGTTGGAAAAAACCTGTGAGATCATCAAGTCCAGCCTAACACCTAGCACCACCACATCAGCCAGACCATGGCATCAAGTCCCACATCCAGCCTTTCCTTAAACACCTTCAGGGATGGTGACTTTACCACTTCCCTGGGCAGTCCATCCCAAGGTCTGATCACCCTTTCTGTGAGGAAGTGCTTCCTAATATCCAACCTAAACCTCCCCCCTTGTAGGGGGGCAGGGCTAGATGACATTTATAAGTCTCTTCCAACCCAAGATATTCTATGATTCTATGACTTTTTAATAACACTTTGCTTGCTATGTACCCATAACTCTGCTGCTATAAGCCACATGAATCAGGCTCCACGAACTCTTTTATCACACAGGAAATATTTCATTGCAGAGGATGCAGGGCCAGCCTTGGTGGAGCTTCTCACCTCCAGCCTCACCACAGCTCCAGGATTTGTTTACAGTGCAGGGCTCTCTCTGAATCTTTTGCTGGAAAACAAAACCTCTGAGGCATCATCTTGCTTTCAATTGGCCAAATCTAATTATACAGAATAACATAATGCAATCAGTGTCTGGCATTAAAGCTCATGTCTTAAAAAGCTATTTGTTCCTTTGCAGCAAAGGCAGGGCCACGTGATCAGCTGATAAGGGAAAAATCCATTAGCTTCTCCAGGGTCAGATGTCTTGTCAATCAAACCTGCTCCCTGTTCCCTGCTGCAGTGATTCCAGCTCATGCCCTGCAGTCAGTCTCCACACAATCCAATTTATTAGAGGAGTCACAGCAGCCAAACTCTGCTTCTGCCTTTCACTGGGCGACGAATTAGCAGCAGAACTGGAATGGTGTGAATCCTGTTATTTTTGGCTGGCAGACTTTGCTCTGAAGGGCTTTGGTTTAGCACTGCAGGCTTCCTTCAGGAGAGGCTTTGCTTTCAAGGCAATGAAAACACAGCTTGGGCAGACCCTGCCAGTGTCACCCCACCTTTTGAGGCTACACTGGGGAGTTTCGGGGAAGAACTGGATGTGAAATGGTGCCCCCGGTGAGGCCAAGTTGGGATGGCTCAGCTGGGCCCATGTTGTGGCCCAAAGGACTTGTGTCAGGGCCACAGCTCTGTCAGATCCCACAAATAGGAAATGTCTTCAAGAGATCTTAATTAGCTGCTCGGCCACATGCTGGACTTTCATGTGAAATCCCAACCTGAACAAATTCATCGTCCTGCCACCATCTGTGATGTGAGGAACATGCCTCCAGCTCTTACAACACTTGACTAGGCTCGTGAGAGGTCCAAGAGAGGAGCCCCTCTGCTTTAGCAGCATCTGACCCAGGTCCTAAGTCTGGCCACGGTGTGACCAGGAAACTCCTGAGCCCCAAAACCATGGCATGGCAGGATTTTTTAGGAAATAATTATTTCCTAAATGCCCCACTTCTCAAATGGTTCCTGCTGGTCCCTGATGGGGGTAGGGTGCTGAGCAAGTTGGACTTTGACCCCAGTGCAGATGTTTGCAGGGCATGATCCAGCTCTGCAGATCACATTTCTAAAACTGACAAAGAACACAATGAGGGCTGAAGGGATCATCCACCTTTTGGGAAAATGTGGGTTTGCATCCTAAGTTTGGGCTTACTTCTAGCTTGATTAAAGATGGCCCATGAGAAATGTGTCCCTTCAACAGAATGAGATGGTGGGCCAGAAGAAACTTCTGCAGTGAGTGGAGGCAGAAGGGAAGCTGACAACCCCCTTAGATTCAACCAGGGATGTTTAATCCATGGCAGAGGTAACAGTTTGGCTGCGTGTGGACACCAGGGGAGTGAGACCAGGTATCTGCTGTCAGAGCAAAGCAAGAATTCATACCCCAACAACTACTCACGTTGGCCTGGACCAGGATTTCGTGACTGGTGATTTGAAGGGAAGCTCATCAATAACAGTGTTGTTCCTCAGGTCCAGAGGTGATGGCTTTGCTGGGGAGGGAAAAAGCCTTTATTCAGAGGCAGCACGTTCCTACAATTCAGCATCTATGACTGGCATGAGAAGATCCCCAACAAACTGTTGGTTGCTTTGTGTTCTGCTAATCAGCCCCCTAGTCCTCCTTGCTGATGACAAATACCCCCAACCAAAATCCCTGGACTCATTTATGGCAGAATGGGGGGAAAACAGTAAATTTCTCCCTCTGATCCACATCCTCAAAGTGGATGGGTCATCCCAAAAGAGGAAACTGCCTCCCAAGGAATAAAGATCTGCTAAAAATGCCCAAAGCCCAGAGTATAATAAACCCATTCCTTAGAGAGCTGTGATAACCTGTTAGATGGGGACAAGACCAGGCTGTGCCAGCCCTGACCTGCCTCTGGCCAGAGCATTTCCCCATAGGGAATGGAAAAGGACATCTGCAGGAAAACATGAAAGCTCTTCTCATCACAGATGGTTCATTAGGTCAAAAAGAAGAGCACTGTGCTCCAGCTCCAGCCCTCACCTAACGTGTTGATGGATAAGGTGTTGACACCCTGATCTTTCCTCCTCAGCATCTCCTTGGAGACCTGTCAGGCAATGGTTTGGGGAAGGATTTGGAGGATGTAGGAAAAACTCTGAGAGATGAACTGCCTAGAGACAGCCAGTAGGAAAAATCTGGGTCATCTGAATACAAGACAGAGATTTTGGGGTGGACTGTAGGGAGAGGTGAAGGCAAAGCAGGTGAGATCCTGCCTGTCACATGCATCTCCTGTAAAGGCCAGGAAGGGTTTGAGATAGGCTGTTCAAGCACCACACAAGCTACATTTGCATCACAGACCTCCTGAAAGAGGAAGGAGATGGGGAAGATTAGGGAAGATGGACTACCTCACCTTTGAAAATCATCTAGTCCTAACCCTCTTTAAAGATCCTTTCCAACTCAAACTATTCTATTGTGGAATCATAGAATGGTTTGAGTTGGAAGGGACCTTAGAGAGTACCTAGTTCCAAGCCCTCTGCCATGGGCAGGGACACCTCCCACCAGCCCAGGTTGCTCCAAGCCCCATCCAACCTGCCCTACAACACTTCCAGAGAGGAAGCAGCCACAGCTTCTCTGGGCAGCCTGGGCCAGGGTCTCACCACCCTCACAGGAAAGAATTTATTCCTAAGATCTAATCTAAATCTCCCCTCTTTCAGTTTAGAATTGCTCCCCCTTGTCCAATCACTCCACACCTTTATAAAAAAGTCCTCTTCAGCTTTCCTGGAGCCCCTTCAGGCACTGGAAGCTGCTCTCAGGTCTCCCTAGAGCCTTCTCTTCTCCAGGCTGAACACCCCAACTCTCTCAGCCTGTCTCCAGAGCAGAGCTGCTCCAGCCCTCAGATCATCTTTGTGGCCTCCTCTGGACTTGCTCTAAAAGCTCCGTGTCCATCTTATTTTGGCTGTCCCAGAACTGGACCTAGCCCTGTAGGGGGTACTCAGGAGAGTGGAGTCAAGGGGCAGAATCCCCTCCTTCAACCTGCTGGCCACGCTGCTTATGGTGCAGCCCAGGACACGATCGGTTTCTGGGCATTGAGTGCACATTGCCAGCTCCTGCGTGAGTCTATGATTATAAGATCTGAAGGTCTGACTGTGCCGGCAGTAGCAAGTAACATCCCACGTATGGCTCTAGAGTGTGCAGAGGAGGACAAATGTAGTCCAAAACATGACAAGAATAGAAAGGTCCTGGACAAGTTTGCCCACAAACAATCTTTCTTACCTTTCCGGTCGGGTTTGAGGTTGCGGTTGACTGGTGGGGGTTGGATCTCACTCAACCGCCTGTGGCACTGGGCCATGGCTCCTCCTTTGTGCACGGGGAGGGTGGCTGAGGACAGCCCCACCAGCTCAAAGTGATGCGGCCCAGGGCTCATGGGGATGTAGAGATTTTGGGCATTGTCGTTGGCCTTCTCGGCATGGATGAGGGGTGAGGAGCCGGGGTTCATAGGGACGTAGTTGTCCTCGGAGTCGGTGCTGTGGGTGCGGGTCACCGCTGCCTTGGCTTGCTGGGGGACAAGTCAAAGGAGGTGCTGTGAGCATCAGACACTGCACAACCCCGTCCCACTATGAAACCCTTCATCTCGTCATGCACCCGAGGTGAAATCATCTCTAAAATCCCAGCACAGAATGAAAGGGAGGTCTGTCCCCTCCTTGGCCAGCAGTTTGCACTGAGAGGGTCCACCTCCACTGTTTCCAAGACATTCCAATATCCCAAGTTCAGGGAAAGGCCTTAATCACCCAGACCTGAGCCTCTTCTCATGATTAGAGTGAACTGCAGAAGACTGTTTAACTTAGAAAGTAATTTTTCCCTGGGCTCTGGACATGACTAAAATGCAGGATGAAATGCTGCTTTAATGTCATTTCCAGCTCAGGAAGTCTTAGAAAGCGCAGAAAAGGGGCTGTTCTGGCAACAGGTCAATATTCAGCTCAGCAGCATCCCAGACTTTCAGGAAGAAGCCAAACTCCTGGGCCCTTTTTTTGGGGTCAAAGCTCCAGGCAGATACACTCTGTGGAAGCACCCAAAGCAAATCTCTGCATGAGGTGCTGGGTTAGGTGATTCTCCCTCCATCTCTACCCACCATGTTTTAAACTCAGATCAGGAATAAAACCCTCCTTAGGGGACTTAGCTCTGCAGGTCCGGGCTGTGAAGTTCAACCTGGAACCAACAGGTCTCTGGACCTATAAGGTACAAACAGTGCCTACAGTGGGGTGGCCAACACCAAGGCCAACTCACCAGGTAGGAGTTGTACCCGTCGTTCATCGACTCGACCGAGTGCACATTGCTGCCTCCCCCGTGCTGGGGGTACTCGTACGTCTCGCAAGAAGAAGCTGCAACAGAACCAACCACAAATCCACAACGTGTCCCAGGGCAACTGCTAATAGAAGGGCCCCCTGAAAACAAAATCCAGGTACTGGGAGGGCAGTATCTGTTCTTGACGACTGAGATGCTGGTGGGAAGATACTGTCACAGGCTCTCTGCTACACTCTGCACGTGCTGTGCAGACCTAACCTGGTTCTGTCAAAGTGCTGCAAAATCTCAGGAGCAAAGGTAGATCACAGTGACAAAACTGGGTTAAGAGAAAGCTCCATTTCAGCTCACTCAGCAGATTGGCTGGCAGTCTCCAGGAAGGGGAGGACAGGGTGAGAATGTGGTGCTAAGCTCCTAGACTGGTCTATCTGCTGCTGAAGGTGGTCTGATCTCAGCCTAAATGTTGGTATTTAGGTAGAAGGAGATTGAAGAGGCATTTCAGGGAGCTGTGTGTATAATTTAGAGTATGTTTTCTCTCCAACCGCCCCTTCTAAGTTACTTTGCAACTATTCCATCCTAGGCATGAGTTTTGGAAAGGGCATGCTCATCCATGGCCCATCCATGTGCAAAATTATGTCTCTAGCTGGTGAGCAAAACCAAGGCAACTCCAGGCTGAAGTACTTTCTGATAAAACTAGTTATGAATTACAGCAAAAGCAAGCTGAAAATGGCTGAAATCACCAAAATCTGATGCAGGGCTGCATGGGCAAGCGGGCTTGGGTTTTTAGTTTGAGGCACCACATGCCAAGAGTCAGTGGAGCAGCCTCAGTGGACAGATCCCTGTGGATGCCTCTCCTTGCCTGTTGTGTAGAAAAAACAGGGCCAGATCCTGAGAGGGCAGAGCTTTGTGTTCAACCCCCTGGCTGATGCCAACAACCACCCCAGCCCTACCACAACCCAGGGGTACCAGCCCATCCAAGGCTACTAGACAGGACAAAACCACCCCCACGTCCCCACCTCCAAATTCACCTCGGTGCAGCCTGCTGTTCTCCACTGCTGGCAGCGTGTTTCTCCGGGGAATGGTGGCTGCCATGGGGCCCAGCCCTAAGTTTTCACCAGGCTGGGGCCTCTGGGGTGGGCTGCCCCACCTTGGCTCTGTCTGCCCAGGTTTTGGAGGCCGAGGGGGCGGCGCAGCAGGTGAGTCGTTGGCAGCCACAGCCAGAGCGTTGTGGTTCTTGTCCAGTGTAAATGTCCTGGGGATCTGGTAGATGGAGAGTGGGGTGGCAGGGATGTCATAGGAGTCCGTGGAGAGCTCCCCAAACTCCTTGCACAGGGTGTTGTTGGGAGTCTTGTAGGTGTAGACCTCCTCGTTATCCGTCTCGGAGCTGGTGAGGCTGGACTTGGGGTGGGTGTAGGAGCCGAAGGAGCGCGGGAGGTCGTACGCACTGTCCCTGAACTCTGAGTTGTGCCGGGTGGGCTTTGGCAGGCTGTAAAAGCCATGGAGCTGCCCACTGACCCCGTTCACACAGTGGCCATTGCCCTGGGCGAGCTTCTGGACCGCCGTGTCGCTCCGCATGAAGAAGGCGGATCTCGTCGCTTGGGAGAAGCTGGCGCTCCTGGGGAGGAAGGGGAGAAGGGGGCTGAGGTGGAGGACAGCCAGCCCTGGAGTGGCAGCAAGCTCTGCTCCCCCCATTTGTCACCTTCCCAACCCATACTGACAACCCCAGGGCAACGGGAACATCTCAGACCCCTCCAAGCGTGCCCACAACCCGTTTTGTCCTGAAAACACCTTCAGCTTGACCCTATCACAGATAGAAGCACTGACCTCCATGGTAGGGGCTATGGGAGGGAATGAGCCTTTTATTCAAGCAAAAATTGCTCCAAAAGAGCAATTTTCCTGCCACCTGGCAGTGACCCAAAACACAGCTGCAAAACAGTACCACATCAGCATCATCATCACACCTCGGCCACCCCTCCATAGTGCAGGAGGGGGGCTTATTCACACCTCTGCCTTCCATGTGTTTGAAAGGGACTGGAAAAATTCCTGGTGGGGATTATTTTAAAGCCTCCAGCTGTGCCACCATCCTTTCTTCTTGCAGGGGCAAGCCCTGGAGAGACAAGGACAACCCCAGGTGAGTTTTCAGCTTTTCAGCTGTTTTTCCAAAGAGAAGGAATGAACCTCAGGGTTGAATTCAGGTTTATAAAAGCCCTCGAGTGCCCTGGGTTGAGCAGGGCAGTGTGGTCTTTAGGTCCATGTCTTGATGATGACTGAATGATTTGAATTGTGGTCATGGCTAGGGACACCAGTCAGGATAGAAGGAGAACACTGGGGAGACATGAGTCCTCTAATGACTGCTCATTAGCCACTGCTCCTCAACCTGTTCCCTCTGAAGTATTTAATCTCCTGTTTTCTCTCTTCTGCTGCTTCCTCTTTCGATGCTCCAACATTGCAGAAGATGAAGAGCCCCATGGGCTTGGCTTTTTGCACCCCTAACCCCAGCAGATGACATTTTCTCAAGTCAGGAAATGCTTGAATTGGCCACTTGGACTCTTCTTTCCCCCCCACCTCAACTCCCATCCCACAGGATGGAGGGAAATGCAACCATTGCTGTGGAAGCACTGGGACACGATGGCAAGACAAGGCAGAACTGAACACAGGTGATGATGGTGCCCTTCCCTGAGCTGGATGAAGCAGCATGGAAGACAAAAATACAGTAAAGCTGCAAAAAGCTCTCTCCTCCATATGAGGAGAGGCTGACAAAATGGGTTTTGTTCAGCCTGGAGAAAAGAAGGCTTAGGGACACCTTATTGTCATGTTTCAGCACTTAAAGGTGGCTACCAAGAAGATGGAGACTCTCTTTTTACAAGGAGTCATGTGGAAAAGGAGTAATGGGCATAAGTTGCTCCTGAGGAGATACCAACTGGACAGAAGAGGTAAATTTTTCACTATGAGAACAGTTGGACATTGGAATAATCTCCCCAGGGCACTGGTAGATACCCCAACACTGGGCACTTTTAAGGTTCAGCTTGACAAGGTGCTGAACCATCTCACCTAAATTGTGTTCCTACTTAGAAATGATCCTTGAGGTCCCTGGCATTCTGTGATTCATTCTGTGATTGAAAAATTATCTTGCCATGAAGAACCAGTGCATACACCCTGGGAGAAGGTGACAGGAAGCTTTGGGCTGGGTTTTTTTGCCCTCAGAGGTGTGACCACACATGGGTCAGGCTTTTGGAGACCACAGCACTCACAGCCAGAAAGGACTCAGCCAGCTCCATTTAACCATCTCCCTGTGAAGAAGAGTCCCATCCTGTATCAGTCACTTGGAAAGTGCCAGCCCTGTGGGAAAACCTGGGGGATTTACTCTGCTCTGGTGGGGTTGATGCTCTGCAGGGATAACAGGGACTCTGTTTCATGGAGCCAGCACGAGATGGCGCTGAGAAATAGGGCTTATTTGGGGAAGAAAAAACACAGGTGATGCTGTGATCTGACAAACAAATCTCTGTCACCTTTGGAGCTCAGTCCACCCAGGAGACATTTGGATTCTGGCAGGGTCCTTTTGGCTGAGGACTCGAAGCATCTCATGGGTTAATTATTCAGCCTCACCCACCAATTAGCTACTATTACCCTCATTTTATGGATGAATAAATTAGGGACTCCGGAGTTGAGGGGGGAGGGGTTCCCAGCAGTCCTGCAGCCTGGCCCTGTGCACTGGGAATTGATGGGGTGATTATTTCTGGCCCAGTTGCAGAAATTGCTGCTGGCCAGTTTGTCTCTGCCCACCAGAGCACCAGTGCCTGTTCCCTTCTCCTGCATGTCCCAGCTGCTCTCAGGCTCTCTGCGGGTGGCTCTGAGGTGTCCTCACAGCTGGAGCTTCAGAGGGCCCTTTTTTTTTAAAACACTGTTCCATGAACTCCATCTGAAGTTAATTTTCCTGAGCCTTTTTCTGTTGTTTTTTGAGCAGGGGAGGGCAGCTGCAGCAGGAAAGCCCCGTGGAGGCTGCAGCCCAGGCTCTGCTCTCACCCCAAGCCAGCTGGGCTCCAACTGCCTCTCCATCCCTCCCTCCTTGCTGCTCTCATGAGCCAAAACTCCTCATGCCAAAAAACCTCCTCACTATTTAAGGCAACTGGCTGGGCCCAGGGTTGCTGCTCACTCAGAAATACCACCCCATACACCAAGGGCTGTTGTGAAGCCCAGCAAGGTCTGAGCTGCCCCAGGGATGAAGGGCAGAGAGGGGCAGTCCCTGCCCATCCCTCTGGTTGTGTTTTTTCTGGGTAAAGGCAGGAATTAGGGCTTCATCTGCAGGATCACAGAGTGGCTGAGGTTGGAAGGGATGTCTGAAGGTCCAACACCTCTGTGTTCAAGCAGAGCCACCCAGAGCCTGTTGCCCAGGACCATTTTCCAGATGACTGTTAAGTATTTTCAAGCTTCACAGCCTCCCTGGGTGACCTGTGCCAGTGCCCTCCCAGTGAAAAAGTGCTTCCTGATGTTCAGAGGGACCCTCCTGTGTTTCACTTTGTGCCCATTGCCTCTGTTCCAGTCACTGGTGACCACTGGCAACACCCTGGCATCATCTTCTTTGCACCCTCCCTGTAGGGGTTTATATACAATGATGAGATGCCCCCTGAGCCTTCTCTTTCCTAGGCTGAACAGACCCAGTCCTGTCAACTTTTCATCACAGGAGAGATGCTCCAGTTGCTTTAGCACCTTCAGGACCCTTTGTTGGACTTTCTCCAGTATGTCCACATTTCTTTTGTACTGAGAAGCCCAGCACTGGACCCAACACTCCAGGAGCAGCCTCACCAGTACTAAGTAGAGAGGAAAGATCACCTCCTGTGACCTGTTGGCAATAGTCTAATGCAGCCCAGGATACCAGTTGCCACCTTGGCTGCAAGGACCCGTTGCTGGCTCATGTTCAACTTGGTGTCCACCAGGATCCCCATGTCCTTTTCTGCCATCTGGGTCCTTTCCAGCTGGGTAACCTCCAGCATATTTAGATGTCTGGGGTTGTTCCTGACCAGGTGAAGGACTCTAGACTTCTCCTTGTTGAATTTGGTAAGACCCCTGTTAGCCATTTCTCCAGCCTCTGAAGGTCCACCTGGGTCAGCATGACTCTTTGGTGTATCAGCCACTCACAGTTTGATGTCATCTGCAAACGTGCCTCATCATCCAGATCACTAATGAAGATGCTAAACAGCACTGAACCCAGCATTCATCCCTGGAGGACACTGCTAGTGACTGGCCTCCAAATAGACCTTGTGCCACCAATCACTACCCTTTGGGTCTGGCCATTCAGCCAGTTTTTAACACAACCCAGAAAGCCAGGCAAGCCAGGAGCTTGAGACGTCACTGCTCCAACCTCCTCCTCCCAACTGTGATGAGAAAACACCACCTCCCAGGGCTTTCTCTATCTGGGTTTTCCAGATCTCCAAGGATGGAGCAGGGATGAGCCGCTCACCCCCATCCCTCCCTCAGCTGTCCCCGAGCTTGGCTGCTAGGTTGGCTACCATACCTTGCATTTTCTGACTTTCTGCTCATACACTGGTGGAGGAAAAGGTAGTCCTGGGGGGCACTGGCAGACAGGGTGCTCTGGAGGTGGCTGGTGGGTGAGTCGAAGGTGAAGAGGGTGGGCTGGCTGGAGTGGGATGGTGCTGAGGACTTGCGCTCTCGCAGCAGGTGGTGGCTGGCGCCGCTGAGCTCTGCTGGGGAGGACCGTGGTGCATGGTTCATGGAGGCAATGGTCCTCAGGGTGTCTGTGCAGGGAGAAAAAACACACGCTGGTGAGCAGCCAGATGCAGAGACCCCACTGCCTGTGTTCCTGGGATCTTTCCTTCCTTAGGTGCTCCAGCATTTATGGAGCTTCATGGGGTTTGCTTCTAGCTCCGAGCGATGCACTCGGCAGCAGGCTCCTCTGCTTGGAGCACACACAGCTCCAGGCACCTTGTAGGGAA
>NW_009953960.1:102656-112074 GCF_000747805.2 Chaetura pelagica
AGGGAAAGAAATGTTTTACCATATTTTATAACTTATCATATCTTATCATTTTATGATAGTTTATTCTGGGCTTAGCAGCTTACAGGAATGTCTGGGGGGATGACAGCCTAATGCACATGGAGCTCAGTGTGTTGTTAAAACCTGTGTAAAAAGAAAAAGAAGAGCAAAGCTTTCACACTGGAGTTTCTGCTTCTGTCTTTTCTTAGAGACCTTTTGTAGGTGGCTTTAGAGATGTGATTTAAGTCATGGCCACCCCTCTATGTAAGGCCATCCCTGTTATCCTTTTACAGCTGGGTAAACTGAGGCACAGGGTGGGACTGCGGATGGACATAATGATGGCAGAGATGAAAAATATTCCCATGTTCCCCAGTTCTCTATTCATCTTGTGACCTAAAATGATTTTCTTCTGTTTTCTGCTAGTGAAAAAGGGATGCAGACCTGAGGCATGATTCCCAGTGCCACCTCCCCTTGCTTGAGGAAAACTACACTTTAAAATATTAAATTCATTTCACAGGAGAATATCCCAGAGGTCAGGAATAATCACTTGACTACTCCAGCCCTCCAATAAATGTGCTGCCAGAATTTTAACCAGGGATGAGTTTTTACAGCCAAGCTGTAAACCCTGTGAAAAAAATTCAAAAGAAGCCCCAAACCTTAGAAAACATGCAACCTGCAGAACATTTTGGGAAAGCTGATCCATCTTTGGCTGCAGAAGATTGTGTGTGATTTCCCTGGCCGTGCTTACACTCCTGCCTTGTGAAAACCACTCATCGTGGTTCTCTGAAGTCTCCCTTTTTAATAGCTGTGATTGACATTTATTTGGTGCTGATGCAAAACACAGAAAAAAATTCAAACCCTAAAAAAAAAAAAAAAAAAAGGTGTATTTTCCTGGGTAAATCCACTTGGGTTTTGGCCATCACGGATTTAAGGATTGCTCCCAGGTTTCTGTCAACACAATGTCTGTCTGCTCCACAAATTCAACTTCAGACACCCATAAGGGAACCTGCCCCAACACAGGGGTGAGTGGGATTTTACAGATTCCCAATCTCTTTTCATTTCTTCCCTCAAATTCCAGATCCTACCAGAAATATTGGGTCTGACCTTCTTATGCCACAGAGAAATGAGTTCTCTGCGAAAACAACTGTCACGGCTTGGACAAGGAGCTGCTTTACCCAGGGTGATTTTTCACCAACTCCTGAATCGTGTCAAGATACAAAATCGATCTGTCTGATGCTCTTTCCCCACTGTTACATTTTTTTTTACCTGGCATTACTGCAAACTTCACCCAATGCAGAAAAAGTACATTAATAAAAGCCCAAAAGCGTAGCTCGACTCTGTTGTTTGGTTTGTGCTAAACACAGAAAGGATCAATATTTAACATTGACATTAATGGTGGGGGATGAGAGCTTAAAACTCTGATTCCTGTCTTCTTTGCATGGGCATTAAAGATTCCCCAGTGCTTTTCATGGGAATAAATGGCTGTCTTGGTGTCCTTGGACAAAACAGTGCCTGAACCCTCATCCTTATTAAATATTTATCCTGTAGTGTTGCAGACTGATCCCCACTGGAAAAAGAGTCTTGAGAGCTCTGTGAGTCCCAAATCTTAGTCCCAAATCGAGTGCTTTGTAATCAACCAGCACGGTAGACCTCATACCCACATTGCTCTCAAAACCAGGGGACCTGCACCCAAAGTGCCTCTCTGGAGTGTTCCCCCAGTCTTGATAGTCTTTGGCTATAACACAGCCAAAAATTGCCCATGACATTGGGCTTTGGCCAAGATTCTTCCAAGGATGGTGTGAAGATGGCAGGTTGGTGTTGTGTCCTCATCCCAGCATGAAGAGACAACTGTGAGCTGAGCTGGGTTGGGGTGTCTCTGCTTTGAGCAGTCTTCCAACATGATCCCTGCAGGCTCTGCACTTGTCATTGCATGGAAGAGTCATGGCAGGCCAAAATACAGCCAGGAGTTAGGAATTGCCCCAACTTATTTATGTCAACACAGCCTAAGGGAAGAGACAGGGCTGCAGGGAGGAGGCAGTTCCTAGCAGCAAGTTGAAATCAGAACACTTGGAGGAGCCCAGTGAATTCTGCACTGCCCAGCAGAGCCTCACAGAGTCACAGGGTTATAGAATGGTTTATGTCAGAAAGGACCTTAAAGATCACCTGGTTCCAGCCCCCCTTCATGGGCATGGACACCTCTCACTAGACCAGGTTGCTCCAAGACCCATTTAACCTGTCTGTCAACCCTTCCAAGGACAGGGCAGTCACAGATTCTCTGGGCAAACTGGTCTCACCACACTCACAGGAAAGAATTTCTTCCCAGTCTCTCATCTAAATCTCCCCTCTTTCCATTTAAAACCATTACCTCTTGTCTTATCACTCCATGCCCTCAACAAAAGCCCCTCCCCAGCTTTCCTGCAGCCCCTTCAGGCACTGGAAGGTGCTCTGAGGTCTCCTTGGAGCCTTCTCCAGGCTGAACAACCCCAACTCTCCCAGCCTGTTTCCCAAAAATCAGTCTGATTTGGGGAAAACGGAGAGCACAGAAAAAGACACGCTCGCTGAGAGCAGGATGAATTAATTACTCTGATTACCCCAACCATGAAAAGAAACTAGGGAAAAAAAAAGGCAGCAAGGCCTGGTAGAAGCCCATCACTTCCCTGGGGGAAGCCTTTCTATCAATGTCTACATTGATTTTCAGAATGAATTCCCAGCTCTCTTCCCACAGCGACCCGGCCACCAAGAGCATTAGTGGGAGGGAATTCAGGACTCACGTAGTCCATTAGGTCTGTGAGATGAACTCTGTAACAGCAGGTGAGAGATGGACTGTTTCGTGGGCCTGGGAGGGTATTGCAAGGGCTGGGAAGATGAATCATGTTGCTGCAGAAGGGGACTGCCAGGATCGCTGCATTTTTTATGTGTGTTTTGGTTTTGTACAGTTTTTGTTGGTTTTTTTTCACTAGAAGAAAGGGCAGTTTGTGTGCCCATGTCACGTGCTGATGATGGGTCAGCCTGGGGGGCAGAAAAGGAGGCAAAAAAGGAAAAGGAGGCAGAAAAATAGTATTTAATGACTAGTACATGCAAAAGGGAAAAGTCAAGACATTTGTCACAGAATCACCAAATCAGAGAATCACCAAGGCTGGACAAGACCTTTCACAGAATCACAGAATCCTAGGGGTTGGAAGGGACCTGGAAAGCTCCCCCAGCCCAACCCCCCTGCCAGAGCAGGGGCACCCAGAGCACATCACACAGGAACGTGTCCAGGGGGGTTTGAATGTCTCCAGAGAAGGAGACTCCACAGCCTCTCTGGGCAGCCTGGCCCAGGGCTCTGTCACTCTCACAGGAAAGAAGTTTTTTCTGATGTTTATGTGGAAATTTCTATGTTCCAATTGGTACCCATTGCCCCTAGTCCTATCACTGGACATCACTGCAAAAAGCCTGGCTTTAAGATCGTCAAGCCCAGCCTACGACCCAACACCACCACATCAGCCAGACCAGGGCACCAAGTGCCACATCCAGCCTTTCCTTGAACACCTCCAGGGACAGTGCCTCCACCACTTCCCTGGATAGTCCATTCCAATATTTAATCACCCTCTCCATGAGGAAATGCTCTCATATTGGCCTGAAATGGAGAGAGGTTGTCATCATGGTAAGACATACAGTATGAATTATGAGCCAGACATCCCAAAGTCAGTTCAATTCACCAGGGCACAGTGCCTGGCTCCCAAGCAGTGAGGACCACAGCTCCTTTCATATCTCCACACGGAGCACTTAGTGAACAAACTCTAGAGGATCCCATCCAGATGCCTCCAGGCATTGTCCCCACTTGCATCATGTCCAAAGATGCTCAACTCAATCCAGCCATGAGTTCTCCATCCCTTGTGACCATGTATATCAAGGCCATGGATAAACCCATGGCCCTCCTTTATTTAACAGTGTAGATGTAGCCTCCAAATCTCTTGGCTTTATGTCGAGATCTTGAGTTTATATTTAGGGAATGTAACAAATACAGCCAAGGAGGGATAAAATCCTGTTCCAGTTCCTATTGGCATTCCTAAGGGAACAGAATTAGGGTTATGTAGTGGGGCCATGTGGGAAGTGTCATCTTAACCCCATGTTTCCTGGCTGGTTCTCCTCCGAGTTCAGGGAATTGGACTCTCACGGTCTGGAAAAGGCAGAGTTGGACACCCTTAACTTAAAATTTGATGTCAGCAGCACGACTTGCATGCAAGCATCTCATCGAGCTCGTGCTACAGCTGTTGCTCTGGTCTCTGTGAGGAAGTGAGCCAGAGGCTCTGTGCAGATGAGCCAGCACACACTGCCAAACCCCAGGGTGCCAGGCAGGCTTGGGGCACCCACTACTCCAGGTTAAGATGTGCCTTTTTGGCCACGTGTTGCAGCAAAGGGAGAAAAAAACCCACCTCCTTGCAACTCCATCCCCAGAGCAAAAATGTGCAACTCTGAGCACAACCGGCAATGGGATGGACTAGGCTGGGAGCCAGGAATTTTTTATGAATGTTTTCAATCCCCCCAAGCAGTATTTCCCTCCTTGCTGACAGCTCTGAATTCCCTTGCTCAGACTGCTCGATGACTGCTGTGTGCACAGCTTCTCACAATGTTCTTGGGCTTATCTGAGAGAAATAGTTACTCAGGCTCCTTCAGAAATGATTGCTCAGAAGGGCCTTTTTCACCAGAGCCACAGTGTCAGCTCACCCTGCCTGAAAGCAGAGGCTGGGACTAGAGCTTCTCTGTGTCCCGTGGACTTGAAATTATGGCCCTGGGAAGGCAGCAAGTTTGGGGTGTAGCCAAATTCCTGCACTGCCAATGGGGGTCTCAGCAAAAGTGCCAGGTTTTCTTGGCATCCCTGAGTGGCAGGAAATTCCCTGTGATGCCCACACCGTGCTGGCAAGGGCAAGATGGTCCAAGGAGCCTCACAGATGAGGGCTCCTCAGGTCTGCCCTGGCAAATAAGGTCACAAAAAGGCTCAGACCACACTGCTGACTTCATGCCAGTTAAGACTCATGACTGATGAGGGAATAGTAGAAATCCACCCGAAATAATCCTTACATGGGTGTGGGGCATAGTGTGCTCATGCACTATTGTCTTCATAGAATCACAGAATGATTTGGGTTGGAAAGAACCTTAAAGATCATCTAGTTCCAACCCCTCTTAATGGGCATGGACACCTCCCACTAGATCAGGTTGCCCCAAGCCCTGTCTAAACCTGCCCTTCAACACTTCCAGGGATGGGTCATCAACAACTTCCTAGGGCAACCTAGGCCAGTGTCTCCCAACACTCACAGGAAGTAATTTCTTCCTAAGATCTAATGTAAAATTTCCCTCTTTCTGTTTGAAACCATTCCCTCCTTGTCCTATCACTCCATGCACTTGTAAAAAATCCCTCCCCAGCTTTCCTGTAATCCCTTCAGGCACTGCGAGGGGCTCTAAGGTCTCCCCAGAGCCTTCTCTTCTCCAGGCTGAACAACCCCAACTCTCAGCCTGTCTCCACATCACAGGTGCTCCAGCCCTGTGATTATCTTTGTGGCCTCCTCTGGACTCACTCCAACAGCTGCATTTCCTTCTTGTACTGGGGACTCCAGAACTGGGCTCAGCCCTGCAGGGGGTCTCACAAGATTGGAGTAGAGGGGACAATCCTGTCCCTTGACCTGCTGGTCACGCTGCTGGGGATGCAGCACAGGACATGGTTGATTTCTGGGCTCCAGCACACGTTGCCAGCTCATGTTGATATTCTCAGCAACCAACACCTCCAGGTCCTTCTCCTCAGGGCTGCTCTCAATTCATTCTTCCCCATCCTGTATTTGTGCCTGGGGTTGCCCTGACCCGGGTGCAGGACCCTGCACTTGTGGCCTTGTGGAACTTCCTCACTTCTTGGAGCATTTTGGACCACCATTTATTAGCAAATAAGGGAGAACCTTCTCTTACAGGAATCTGCCTGCACCTCCACGCCCATGGCCAGCTCACTCCTTGGCACAAATACAACAAAATAATAATAAAAAAGGACAAACAACCCTACCTAAACAAGCTTCTCTTGGTGAGGAGAGAACAAACACGTCTGAAGGATGAGTTGCCACAACACTGTGCTGCCAGGAGGCCCTGGGATGCCAGGAGGATGAGCATGGCACCTGAGGAAGTTTATTTACTGAGCTTTCCTTATCGCCTCCGATTTGGATGGAATTTGGAAGCTGTTGTCAGTCTGAGGACACCTTGGCATGTTGCTGGCTGTTTCCTCCAGCAGGTTAGTGGGAGAGGGTGTCTGATATGGATTATCTCCCCTCTCTCATTTCCTTCAGGGTGGGGAGCTGTGTGCAAGGACACGGGTGCCCTAATATTTGCTATTGCCAACATTTTGGATCTCAAGAAGGGCAAGTGGAGCTCCCCAGACGTGAGGATGGGGCAAGGTAGGACTCACCAGAGCTGCATCCTCTGCTGCAGAGGAGCTGAAAGGTGGGGACAAAAGTGACATCAGGATTTTGAGCTTTTGCTTTCCAGTTTCTGCTGCTTATTTCCATTTGCTTTGAGAAGCTGTTCAGGAAGGAGTGGCCAAGGGAAAGGAGGAGCATCACAGCTTTATGGACAGGGATCTGCTGCACAGAGGGCTAAGGGCATGGTTTCTCTTACCCACTTTCATCAAAATGATACTTAGCCTAAACTGGTCCCCCTTGGTTCCCTCTACTGATAACAGTGAAATTCCCCAATTATTTAAGCATCCAACACAGGATGGGGAGAATTACCCAAGAAAGAACTGATGTGAGAGACAGTGAGACAAAGATGAGTGGTAATAAACAGCAACAACTCTGCCCATTAGTGTCAGTGCTCTGCTTGCATTTGAAGGAAACATCTGAAAAACAGTGGTAACATAAGAGTGTTTGCCTCAGAGAAACATGGGAACTGGGGGAAAATAATCACAGCGCTGGAGAGTGAGTGAGTGAGTGAGTGAGAAGAGAGGGAAAGGAGCCAAGTCAGATCATCCTGACCTCAAAGCATTATATGTCTCAGTTATTTTAGCAGCAATCAATTATTTGAAGGACAAAGGGGCAGAAGGGAGAGAGACTGTAATAGAAATGATGCTTCTCCCTGGAGTTTGTTCCTGTGAGATGAGGCTGTGTCCAAAATCCCATCCTTGCCCTGGCAAACATCCCTTGGTGGCAGTGACCCAGCTCTGTATCATATCAGCACACCCTGCAGATGGTGGCTACCCTTTAAAGAGCAAATCTGCAGCTAGATAGTGGAGCTCAACCTTTCCTGTCAATATTTGGAGGCCTAACATTGGACCAGCCAGGGCTGCCTGGTTCACCACTTTATTTTGTAATCAGGGCTTCAGTGCTGGAGATAAAAGCAGCCCTCCCTGAGGTGTGACCTTGAGCATCCCACCTAGGACACGTTCATCTGAGAGCCCTAGGGGCTGAGAGACAATGACCTACAGCCAGGGATAATGGACAATCCCAGGGTGGCAGAGTGGGCTGGGACCAGCTTCATTTGTTCTGCAGAATCAACCTCATCTCTAACCCTCTGCTTCATGAATCATCATCTCTGACACTGCAAAAACAATTTGATGAGGGATTAAATGGCAAAAAAAACCCACAAAAAAAAACCAAAGAGAAAAAAAGGCTGGAACAGAGGGAAAGTGCAAACATCATGGGGTGTAACTGTGTAAAACACAGTGGTCTCAAGAGGAGCTATTTTTTGCCTTTTTCAGGGTAGGGATAAGGTGGCAAACACAAGGCAATGGGGCTGGGCTTTGCCTTGGACTTCACCTCAATGCAGTCTTGCCCAGTGGTCCAACATGCCACCAACAGGCAGGGTGAGGCCCAGTAGCTGGTATGTCAACAACTTTGCATCCACTAACCCAAGGAAAACTTGATTTTATGTCCTGAACACATTTATTCTCACCCTCATTATCACTCATTGAGGGTGGGACATGGGCACCTTTCTGTGCTTAAGCAAACACAGGTGCACACTTCACATAGCAGGGATGGAGAAGGAGAAAGGGTGAACCTCAGCCTAATCCCAGCTGGGTCTTCCTCCAGCTGCTTAACAGCCTGCTTTAAATTTTATAGCCCTTTTTTATGGCAATGAGAGTGTAGATGTTCAGCTCCAGGAGAGCAGAGGAAAACTTTCACTAGGAGGAGGTGTGAACCTGTTTTACTTATGCATGATTTAGTACCATTTCTATTCATGGGAGCAGACGAGAGGCCCAAATATTTGAACTTTGTATTATAGAAGAACTGCCATTCCTGGCTCTTTACAGAAGTAATTTATTTCGATCTCTCCTTACCTTGGGGGAGAAACATTATAACTCCCTGTTTGCCAGGGAGTCAATAAAACAGAAGTGCTGTTAAGGATCTGCTTCACCATCGCTCAGCAAGGAAGCGATAGAGAAAGGAAGAGAACCCTCAGATTTCTCACCTCAGAACCCCCTTCTTCATGGGTGCATTTGAAGGGACCAAATTGCATGAGTATGGCCCTGCTTTTCTCCCTTCTTTCTGGGATTAATGTTATGTTTTGGTTCCCTGGTTGGTATTTTAGCCAATGGGTTAAAATGAAAGGTGCTGCTCAAGGGGTAGGAGGAAAGAAGTTGTGGTAGAGTCTCCAGTTTCTTGCCTAGCTTTAGGTGAGCCCAGCATGCTCATATGGGGCAACATCAGCTGCATCAACTGCAAAAGGTGAAAGAGGTGACAAAAGAAGTCATTAACCCTCATGGCTGCAGCACCATGTCCCTGAACTGGCAAACAAAGTGGCCCAGGGTGTCAGTATGAGCAAGGGTCAGTTCGTCCCCAGAAAACATGCCCTTAGGGATGGAAGCTCAAAATAATAGAGTAGTTTGTCTTGGGTTTATTTCTTGCTGGAAGTTCAGCTCTCCTTTTTCCACCTCTGCAGCATTACCCTCAAAACAAGCCTCTCTGCAAGATTTTCCATGCTATATATATAATATATTTCATTTAGGGTTATGGGCCCACCCTGTCCACAGAGTAGAATCATCTAGAGAAAGCAAAACCATTCCTAAGATGGTGAGGGTAAAATGCAAGAAGAAAAATCTCTTCCAGTGATGGGAGGGTTGCACATTCCATAGCAGCTCTCACAGCAGTGCTCCAGCAAAAATGCAAACAACTCAAAGCATGATCCTGGATGTCTCTACCCATCACAAAAAAACCTAAGTCCTGCTCATCAGGGAGTCTACTAACAATGCTAAGTGGAAGCTGAGAAAGAAAAGGTCCTTTGGAGGGAGCTATTCCCATTGCCATGAGGTTCAAAATGCTTGTGGCTCCCAAAGCTTCATGCATTCAGAAATCATTGGTTAACTTGCAGAGAAGGCCTTCAGCATCAGCTAAAACCTGGAGGTTTTTCTCTTCCTCTTCTTTTTAAGATGCAATGGTGGCAAAAGGACTTGGAATTTATTCCCTAC
>NW_009953960.1:112349-126943 GCF_000747805.2 Chaetura pelagica
TACACATCCCCATAATCAAATAATATGCTAATGCTATTAGCATAGGACCTTGCATCGCAAATGACTTAGAATCATGTTCTCTTTCAAAATACTAGAGTTTCATTTAAATTGGTCTCCACAGCAACCAGAAATGAACTGGAATAATGTCGGGTGAAAATCTTCACGGCTCATCATGGCAAATGAGGAATTTCATAGCAAGGGTTGAGGGGAGAGCCATGAAGATGGCTTGAGCCCACCATCGTTGGTGGGCTTGTGTCAGTCAGCTTCCACCCAACCAGTTTTCAGCTGTGATGCAAGGACAAAATGAATCTCCCTGTTCAGGAGGACCCCAAAGCATCCTGATGGAAAAGGGATGAGTAGACAGGAGGCTCACATAGATGTGAAGCTTGAGGAGATTTCATTGGTTCTTCTCTCCAAAGATATTTTCTAAGTGGCACCAGTGGAGATGCAACTGGTTTAATTCACACTAAATCACTTCTCATCTGGTAAGCTCAAGCCTGGCTATTTGTAAATGGCCTGAAGGAACGTGGCTCCTGATCATGGGCCAGACTCCCATATCTTGTTGTACAGACTAGGAAGAAGGTGTTTGCTGCTGGCTTCCCTCCATTAAAATAGGAGATGCTGCTTCTTCCTTCATCTCCTCTGCTCTGCTCACAAGCTTGCCATGACAGGCAGTGTCTCCCATGTGCATCTAGGATGGGAAGGACCTGCAGCATCATCTGGCCAGTGCTCCCATCAGCTCCCATTGCACGGTTTCATCCCATTGAATACACTCCCCAAACCCACCTGAGAACGAGCTGAGCTTTGTAATGCCACAGCTGGAAAGCTGTTCATTAGAAACCAGCTCTAATTTCCCATGAAAATGTTCTCCACTCATCTTCCCTGCACTTGTTTCGCTCTGCGGTCACGTTATGTCAGTGGGTATGTTGTGATTCTCATCCTGGTTGGGGCCTCTCAGCGTTCCCCTCGTAAAATGAGTATTAGGAACATGGCCCACAAAAATGTCTTTGAAAGCAATGTCAGAAAGTGGGAGGCATCTCGCTTGAGAAACAGCTGAGAGATCAGGCAATGAAAACAGCCTCGACCAGTCTCTCGGTTCTGTTTGTAATTATCTGGGCTCCAGTGGGTGTTAAAACATCTGTACTGGTTTGGCAGGGACTGGGGAGCACGGCTTGTGCCAAAGGCAAGAACTGGCGTGGGTTGAAAGCAGAACAGGAATACTCCAGAGTGGTATTCAGGCTCAGAAATCCCAGGCTGGCAGACTCTCCCACAAGTGTTTTCAGGGTCAGCCCCAGCCCTGTTTCCATGTCCCCCTGCCCACCGTGGTTCGTGTACCTCCAGGACTATCCCAAGGAAGAGCTGAAGGTGGTTAAAGGAGATGCAGGGTTGGATGGAGTCCTGAAGCCTGCTGGGTTTAGCATCCCACTGGACTTTGGTTGCCATCAGTTCAGCTCCACTTTATGCTCTTGCATTTCTTATCTGTGTGTGACTGGTTCCACCTGGACACCTCCCATCTCCCCATCACGTCTGGCCACGGACAAGCAAATGTCTCCCTGCTAGATATTTCTGCACTGAGCAGTGGGACAAGCTCCCAACATGGATGTTGCTGTTTGAACCTTGTGAACTAAAGCAGGAGCTGGCTTTGTGGCTGTTTTTAACACACAGCAGCAGCAGAGCTGGGTTTAGTGGGGCAATGGTGTGTCATGTAGAGCTTGGTCCTCAGGAGACTTGGACAAGGCAGATTTATCCCAGTCTTCTTGACAGTGATATTTTTGGATTTTGGCATTCCTCATCCCCTGACTTAAGAACAAAACATGCTCCAGCATCCGAGGACTAGACCACACCCTCTCTCCCCTGATGCCCTCTCATGTGCTGGGAACCATTCAGCAGCTTCTCACCCTCCTCTTCCTCATTCTGACATGGCTCACAAAGTGTGATGAGCCCACCCTTGCAACCCAGAAGAGCCAGGTGACAACATCACCCTCATTTCTGGGCCCACCATCCTTGCACACGCCACAACTGGTACCAGCACCCAGACCAAAAACCTGCATCTTCTTGCCTGGTGCATCGCTCGTGCTTGGCTTAGGGCCAGCTGAAAATGTTCTGACATCCTCCAGCTGGAAAATGCCATTTAATCAAAACAGGAGCTTGCCAAGGTAGCGCTTGCAGCCAGAAATTGCAAGAAACCTTCAGAGGATAAAAGTGAATTTTAAGTAAAAGGGAAGAAGGTCAAGGTGTTTCAGCTTGTTCTCATCAGAGTGGAAGGTTTTTGGGGGTGGATTACCCTGCTTTGGCTGAAGATCATCATCATCATCATCATCATCATCATCATGCACTTCTCAGCTGTGAAAGTGCAATTCTGAACAAAACTCTTGATTTTTTTTTTGTTGTGTTTTTTTTTTTTTTTCTGAAATTCATTCAAATTCAGAAAGAAAAGGTGTGAATCAAAATTGGCACTGAACGCTGGTGAAAATGGATTCCAGTGAGAGTGAAAATGGATTCCAATGAGAGTAAAAATGACTGTGATTAATTTGTACCACCTCCAAAGCGGAGTTTGGGATGGGCAGTGCTCCCTCAGCATCACACACTCCGTGTGTACCCCTTCTGAGGGTAATTTCCTTCCTCACAGGAATGGGATTTTGTGTTTATTTATTGTTTTAATTACCTTGATGACCCATGTCTGAACCTGGTCTGCTAGCTGCTGATGATCCAGGTGAGATCCAACACTTGGTGCCTCTCATCACTAGCACCGAGTCCTTTGCTCCTGGGATGAAAAGCAGTTTGTAACCAATCTGTGGTGCGTTGGATCCGTTTCCCTCCACAGAAGCTGGGAGGAATAAGCCATGATATAATGGATTTTGGCTACGACCACAGGAATGCAGGAATTACCAGGAGCAGACCAGACCAGAAGCCAGTCTGCCCCAGCTTTCCATCTCCAAACACTTCAGAGACAGCTGAGAACTTCACAGGGATCATTCATGCAGCAACGTACCCGCAGGGAAAACTGATTTGTGCCTCACTTCATCATTTATAAACCTGATTAAAGCAAATATTTTAACTTAACTAATGCAATGGAGAGCATTCTAGCACTCATGGCATTATTAATTCTTTAAGCCACTTTATCTGTAAAACAAACCATTCTGTGTCACACAGGCCTGTGAACACAGGGTTGATCTTTCCTTCAAACTGCACCACGAGACACCAGACAGTAGTCTGTGCTCTCATTACTGAGGTATGCCAGTTGTTGTTTTTTTTACTGCAAGAAGCACTGTTTGTCCAGGGTTAGGACATCATGGACTTATCTGCATAAAAATATTAGAGGACAGGGTGGTCCTTTCAGCAATGTGCCAAAGATATTCAAAGTATTTGAAAGTCTGTACTCTGAGTTCTTCTAAAAGGTAGCAGAAATGGTGGAAGTGAGTTTCTGGAGCAGCAGAGAAAAGCCAGCAGGATCTCAGACCCTCAGCAGGAGTTATGGTGATGCCAAAGAACAGATATAATGGTATTTAAAACCTGTAATAAAGCTGTAAAAATGTAAATGAGCTTCAAGTGAAAATCACAAATCTACCCCTTTCTTAGTCTCGTGGAATGAAGTTTTGGGGTGAGGAAAAGCCATGGGGATGGAGACACTAAAAAAAAAGTAATAAAGGTAAAGATTAAAAAGACACCACGGTGTCTCTAGGGAAGACAAAGTCTTCTGATCTGTCAGAAATGTTTTTCAGACACATCTCAAGAGTGCAAGACAGCATTTTCACCTGGCAGATCATCTGGTGACCACACTTTGACCCTACCACTAATCATCAAAGCAACCATCAACTAGCAAAAAGACTCATCACAGGATTTATGGATTTCTAGTGGGTATTTGAAAGACTTCATCATGACTCACTTGAGAGCCATGAGAACTGTTACAGCCAGCCAGTAGAAATAATTACCATCATAAAGGCTTTATATCAAGGTTGAGCCTGTACAAAGTAGATGCAGGCTTGAGGGAAGGGTTTACACAGGCAGCTACATCAGACAAGGGGTTGCTTGGCAGGGCAGGTGATCTGCAGTGAGATAAAGGTGAGGAGAGAACCACAGGCAATGCAATAACCATTCACAGAATCACAGCACCATCCTGGTTGGAAAGGACCTTGAAGATCATCAAGTCCAACCATAACCTGAATCCACCAACCATAACCTGATCTACCCATTCAGTGCTTAAATCATGTCCCTGAGTACCACATCTATATTTCTATGAAACACTTCCAGGGATGGTGACTCCACCACCTCCCTGGGCAGCCTGTTCCTGTGTCCAGTGTGTTCACTGCCCTTTCACACGTGAGGAAATACTTGCAAGTGCCCAGTGCCCAGATGCCTGTTCAACACTTCCACAAGAAGGTTCATTAACAGTTATGAGAAAAAAAGAAAAGCAAATGCAATGAGTCACTCAACTCCATCTTACTTTCAAAAGCAATGGCTACAAGAGCAGGGGTAGTTTATATATTTGGCAGTAAAATGATGGAAGGCAATCACACCAAAGCTTGGCAAGGAGCAGCCGTGTTGGCCAGGATGGGATTTGGTCATGTGGAGCTGAAAGAACACATGATGACATTTTTTGAGGTGAAATGTCATTTTCCATCCCAATAAACAGATATAAAGGGTGGCAATCAATCAAAGGTGCAAACAAGTCAGACACATTCCTCAGCATGTGACAACGACCTGGTATGAAAGGAAGCTGAATGCCCAGTAAGGGCTGAGTCGTGCCAGAGCTTCACCACCCACCATGGAGCAGCTGGAGCAATAAAAGGGACATCACACAGAGCAAAAAGGGTACAAAAACATGTCTGGACTTACCCAGAGCCAAGGGTATCACACAATATGCTACGATACAGACTCATATGAGGCAACGTCCCATTTCATGCTCTGCCCTCTCACCTTCCTGGTGATGCCAACAGGGAACAACTCCAGTTTCACCTGCTGGGATTGCTGAGGTATCTCAGCTCTTCAACCATGCTTTGAAGCCTGGTATTTCCCTGCAGTGTAAGTTGATACAAATAAAATAATCAGAGAATATTTGGGTTGGAAAGAACCTCTGGAGATGGTCTAGTCCATTTTCACCTGGCAGATCATCTGGTGACCACACTTTGACCCTACCACTAATCATCAAAGCAACCATCAACTAGCAAAAAGACTCATCACAGGATTTATGGATTTCTAGTGGGTATTTGAAAGACTTCATCATGACTCACTTGAGAGCCATGAGAACTGTTACAGCCAGCCAGTAGAAATAATTACCATCATAAAGGCTTTATATCAAGGTTGAGCCTGTACAAAGTAGATGCAGGCTTGAGGGAAGGGTTTACACAGGCAGCTACATCAGACAAGGGGTTGCTTGGCAGGGCAGGTGATCTGCAGTGAGATAAAGGTGAGGAGAGAACCACAGGCAATGCAATAACCATTCACAGAATCACAGCACCAGCCTGGTTGGAAAGGACCTTGAAGATCATCAAGTCCAACCATAACCTGAATCCACCAACCATAACCTGATCTACCCATTCAGTGCTTAAATCATGTCCCTGAGTACCACATCTATATTTCTATGAAACACTTCCAGGGATGGTGACTCCACCACCTCCCTGGGCAGCCTGTTCCTGTGTCCAGTGTGTTCACTGCCCTTTCACACGTGAGGAAATACTTGCAAGTGCCCAGTGCCCAGATGCCTGTTCAACACTTCCACAAGAAGGTTCATTAACAGTTATGAGAAAAAAAGAAAAGCAAATGCAATGAGTCACTCAACTCCATCTTACTTTCAAAAGCAATGGCTACAAGAGCAGGGGTAGTTTATATATTTGGCAGTAAAATGATGGAAGGCAATCACACCAAAGCTTGGCAAGGAGCAGCCGTGTTGGCCAGGATGGGATTTGGTCATGTGGAGCTGAAAGAACACATGATGACATTTTTTGAGGTGAAATGTCATTTTCCATCCCAATAAACAGATATAAAGGGTGGCAATCAATCAAAGGTGCAAACAAGTCAGACACATTCCTCAGCATGTGACAACGACCTGGTATGAAAGGAAGCTGAATGCCCAGTAAGGGCTGAGTCGTGCCAGAGCTTCACCACCCACCATGGAGCAGCTGGAGCAATAAAAGGGACATCACACAGAGCAAAAAGGGTACAAAAACATGTCTGGACTTACCCAGAGCCAAGGGTATCACACAATATGCTACGATACAGACTCATATGAGGCAACGTCCCATTTCATGCTCTGCCCTCTCACCTTCCTGGTGATGCCAACAGGGAACAACTCCAGTTTCACCTGCTGGGATTGCTGAGGTATCTCAGCTCTTCAACCATGCTTTGAAGCCTGGTATTTCCCTGCAGTGTAAGTTGATACAAATAAAATAATCAGAGAATATTTGGGTTGGAAAGAACCTCTGGAGATGGTCTAGTCCAACCCTGTACTTAAAGTAGGAGCAGCTACAGCAGCTCAGGACTGTGTTCAGTTATGTTTTGAGTATCTCCAAGGGTGGACACTCAAGTTAGGGTGTTTTTTCATTAAAAAAACCCAACAAATACTGTAAGTATTTCCTCCATTCTCTGTGTCTTAAAGTGAAGGACATGGACCTGTTGAAGCGAGTCCAGAGGAGGCCACAAAGGTGATCCAAGGGCTGAAGCAGCTCTGCTCTGGAGACAGGATGAGAGAGTTGGGGTGTTCAGCCTGGAGAAGAGAAGGCTCCAGGAGACCTTAGAGCACCTTCCAGTGCCTGAAGAAGCTACAGGAAAGCTGGGGAGGGACTTTTTTCATGGGCGTGTAGTCCCTCTACACCACCCTGAGAGGTGTTCTCAGCCTTCCTGGAGGAACCTAGGATGTGGTCAGGGCACACGTGTGGACACAGGCATCCCTGGATCAGGTGTAACCCCACAGTTCAGGTAATAAATCACCAGCATTACAGATCTGACATTATACCACGTTAAATAATGCAGAACTATGTTTGAGAAGCAGGCAGTAATTATAACTGAAGCATAGAAACCATCTAGGGAAGAAGTGTTATCTTTACAGATAAAATCAGTAATAAATGCTACTGCATTCATAAATAAAAAACATTCTGGAAACAAACCCTGAGTGGTGTCATGGGAAGTTCACAGCAATCGACAGCTTCATGGCTCCTTCCTGCTCCGTGTGCCTTTGCTCAGAGGCTTTAAAGGCTTTAGAAAGCTCTCCCTTTGCTCAGGCTTGGTTTCAATTGGAAATATAAAGCGAGACAAACAAGTAAACAAAAAGCCTTTGGGGTCTGGGAAATAAGAGTCTAAATCTGTCCCAGCTTTTAGCAGGTTTTACACAGCAGCTCTCAGGGTGTATAAGCCACGGCCTCTATCAAAGGTTTGGAGGGAACCCTGTGAAATACATGGAGGGAAGGAGAGGGAAAACAGGTTGGCTTGGGGTGGGAAAATGAGTGATGCTGTGAAGAATTGCCTGAAATGATGTGATTTTCACCCTTGTCCTCCAATTTCCTTGCACATGTTTTGGGGTCCTGTGTCCATCGTGTTTCCCAGCCTGGCCTGTACCTGTTGAACATCCACATCCCCCGACGATGCCTGGGTAGGTTTGCAGACACAGCTGGGACACATGGGCTCAAAGACCACCAGGATCCTTCTGGGAAATATAAATGCAGGAGAATCTGGCTGTGAGTTTCCTCCCAGCTGGACGACACCCAAAATACCTTCCTCCTGCCCTCAGTCTCACTCGGACGGCATCGCTTCATTGGTTGTTTTGCTCCAAGCCCATCAGCTGGTTTGGTTTCCAAAGGCCTTGCATGGTTTTGCTTTCTGATGTGATGCTGATACCAGTTGCCACACTCGTTTTTCCACAGTCATTAAGTCATCCTAAACATTCCTCAGTGCCCATTAAACCAATGGGCCTGACCTCACGAGCGGGGCTTGTAGTGATAAAAGGCAATTATAAAATAAAGAATTATTTTTAATAGGTTTCTAATTCTGGGTAACTGGCCCAGGAGACAGCCTTGGGCAGGGCTGAGGGGTAGGAATACAGCTTGCCAGTCTCTGCTGGGGAACCTGTGCTGGAAAGGCCAGGCAATGCTTTTTCCTCTAAAAAAATCCCCCAAACCTCTTGAACTTCATATCTGTTCCTTCTCTCACAGCTCAAATCCCAGCCAGAGCTCAGCTGGGACCAGTGGGACTTTGGCCAAGTAAGGGCAGGATTTTCCCCAAAGGCCCCAGTCCTCCAGCTCCATATTTATCTTCAGCAGAGGTCAGTCAGACACCCTTGTGCTGGATGCTTGCTGGGAAACATAATGAAGATCTGGAGTATTTGATTGTTGATCTTTTTTGAAAGCTAAGAATATATATTTTTTTTGGTCTATTTTGGCTGTTTGATGATTTTATTATTTGCATTCTTTGCTTATAAAGCTGGTTCTCCCACCAATGGCAGCATCCTCTGCCAGTTCCCATCAATGCTGGGTATGGTGGAAGGGGGCTCAACCAACACGTATCTCCCAAGGGTCTCCCTAGAATGACAGTTATGGGTTTGCAAACACAAGGCTGACAGATTTTTCTAGTCCCACCTCTCCAAAATGTCACAACCACAACAAAACATCTAAATAATAAACGCCTAAAAATTCCTACATTTTCAAATGCCAAGCTCTGAAGCCAGTGTTGATCCAGCACTGCAAACCTCAGATGCTCAATTGCACCAGAGCCCCTGAAGCAAGAAGTCTGGCTTTCTAATCATGTGGATACCTGAAGATCTCTCTCTTTCTGGTTTCTAAAGCCCTCTTCATCCTTGCTTCAGTATTTTTCTTGGCATCCAGATGGGCTAGATATCTGAAGGACAGTGACCATCACAGTGCTGCAGTGTTGACTCTGCTCCTGCAATGCTTCTGGTACCACAACATGATGAAGAGCTGAGCACAGCAAGAACGAGGTATGGAAGAATAGTGGGGGGGTTGATCTTCATCTGGTGTAAACAAAATTATTACAAATTACACCATCTGAAGATCCAAATATCTCAAAGGTCTTGAGAGCAATCCTGAGATGAGTGGGATTCATCTCACCAGAGTTTTAGGGGTCTACAAAGTGGATATGTCTACCTGACCCATCAGTCTTGCTACCCTGGAGAGCCAAGGGAAAGAAATGGGCAATTTCAGGGTGCAAATGATACTCCTCATTTCAGACATCTTTTTCTATCTTCCTTCAGAACTGGCCTGATTATAATCAGCAACACACATCTCATTCTCAACCACATTGGTTCCCTTTCCAAAATGTCAGTGGAATCACAGCAAGGAGACCCTGAGCAGTTGGCAGAGATCAGCAACCATCTCTCCTTTTTCTGTCTTCTAGGAAGCAGATTCTGGGTTGTTAGTGGTGCTCTGCTCTTCAGCAGACTCATTAATACCTGAATTAACTCATCTCCAAAGGGAAGGAGGGAAAAGAGGGGGGAAAAAAAGGCAGCAGGCACTTAACTGCTCTCAAGCTACTCCCTTGTGCCAAGACCACTCCATCTCCAGTATTGTTTATACTGAAATAAAAGCTGAACAGTGTCAGATCTTAAAATAACTTGCTGTTTGTGGAGCAGGAAAACCAGGGTCAGGGAAGTTTGGAACAAATTTAAAGAGGCAGGATGACTAAGGCATGAACTAGGACTCAGGTATGGTGGCATTCACATGCACCAGAAGTTCAACCATGAGACTGATTGGGGTTGCTGGGTCTGTCCAGGTGGTAGAGAAGGATGGGTGGGTCTGACCCAAATGCCCTCAAGATATGCAACCAGTGGGTCCAGGGGTGATTTACGGTGTTTTAGAAGAAGGAGCTCCATGACACTTAGGACAGAAAGTACTGATGGGAGCATTGAGGAAAAGATTAAATCCATATGGATAGTAGGATGTTGGGTGAGAAGAAAGGGCTCAGGGCTCAAGGGGTCCACATTGCCATCCCAAACCAGGCCACCTTCAAGCCCCAAACGAGGCAGGGGACATTAGATCTTTGGGTAGGTTAATGAGACACAGGAAGGCAGGACACGTGGAAAGAACCCAACCAGATCTGCCCCATCCACTCCATAAGTCAAGCCCAACCCAACTGCAACCTTGATCATAGAGTGTTGTACTGTCTGCTGGGGGACAGATTGGCCTCTAAGTGAGCTGATATCCAACAGCCACCCATGCTAGATCTTAAAGATGAAGTCTAGTCCAATCATCTTGTGTGGACAGAAGCTGAAGAGCCAAGTTCTGGCCCAGTTTGAGGGCACAAGGCTCTGCAAGGGGCTGCCTGCTTGGCTGCCCTTAGGTGGCAGCGCTGCCTGCAGATGACAAAACACAGTTTATCAGTGTCTGGGTCCTTCCAGGGACACAAGGACACCCCCATATCTCCCTCCCTGCCCCCATTCCTCAGCCCCTGACACACTTCCCAGCATGGTACAAGGCTTGCAACTCACCCAGGGTGTGAGCAGGGAAGGAAGGAGGCGTGTGGCCAGCACAAAGTAAGGAAGTACCTGGCCTTGTGGTGGTCATTAGAGCTTCCCCTCTGCTTCAGCTCGTCCTGGTCATGGGAGAGGAGGCAGCAGCAGCAAAGTGGGGGCTGCTGTGGGGCTGTTATCTTGCCTGGGCTCCCTAGTGCCCTGCTCCTGCATGCAGGGATGGTGAACACCAGTGATTCAGGGGTGTTTGAGGGAGGTGGGTGGTATATGGCATGCAAATGTATGTTTTCACTCTAGTCTTGCTACCTGCAGCCTCTTCACTGAGTTTGTAGGAGACTCTTGTCCTCTCAACAAGTCTTCAGGGTTTGCTTTGTGCTGTTTTTTCTCCAGCCCACCTTGAAGTCTCTTTGCTTAGCAAACACCCATGCAAAACTGGCCACAAGGAACAAAGTGGGGTGAGCAGCATTGCTTGCCTAGTGCTGGGACCAACAGATATTTTGGGGAGAAGTGAGGAGGGAGCAAGAGAAGCCATATGGGCTCAGAGCCCAGCCTTGCAGGCAGGCAGTCTGTGTCAGCAGGCAGCAGGCTGGGGAGCAATCATAATCAAAGGTTTGGGTTGGAAGGTACCTTAAAGATCACTTAGTTCCCAACCCTCTTCCATGGGCAGGGACACCTCTCACTAGACCAGGTTGCTCCAAGCCCCATCCAACCTGGCCTTGAACACTTCCAGGGATGGGGCAGCCTCAGCTCCTCTGGGCAACCTGACCCTCACAGGAAAGAATTTCTTCCTAATATCTCATCTAAATCTACTCTCAAGTGGGTACTTAAGCAATACATTTGTACTCATGGGCTGGAAGGAGGTAACCAGTGGCGGGTCTTGGACAGCATCAAGCCAAGGAGAACCACAGTGGAGATTGTGTAGGTGGGATGTAGGGGATCTCATTGACCTTGAGTGGGAAGTCACTGGTGTCTGGGGTCTGATGTGGCAATCTCTGTTGGAGTGAGCATGGCTGAGGTGCAGGAGTAAGGAGAGATACAGCTCTCCATTAAAGATTACTCTTCAGCACTGACATGCATTTGGCAAGATGCCAAAAGCCTCAGGATTGCTAGGGATTGATCCCAGCTGCAATGCAAAATGCCAGCACTGAGCCATGAAGGTGGAGCAAGGAGTAAGCCAGAGCCTGGGACTGCCCTGGTGCAGTCCCTTGTGAGAAGGCAGATAAACAAATAAAAGAAATGAAGTCTTAGTGAGAAAATAAAGATGACATGCCCTAGCTGGGTGGGAAAGGCCATTGCTGCCAGACACAACCCATGGGGGCAGCAGCCCAGCACCATCCTTTTCCCACGCCCTGCTCACCCTCTCCGAGCGACAGGAGCCTTCAGCTTCTTCACCCTCAAATATTCCCTTCCCTGCTTCCATGGCTGGGTTAAGTCTCTAGCACATGGACATCAATGCAGTACATTAATAAGTTCTTAAACTCCCTCTGATGTTTCTTCAGCACCCACAAATGCAAACCCCTGAACTCCTGCTCCACATAGGAGGTGGAAGAGAAGCTACGGGGACATGCTGGGTATAACACAGTAAATTGGAGCTGACTTACTCATAGAGTCATAGAATGGTTTGGGTTGGAAGGGATCTTAAAGTTCATCTAGTTATAACTCCCTGCCATGGGCTGGGTCTCCCACTAGACCTTCCACTAGACCTGGTTGCTCCAAAACCCATACAACCTGGCCCTGATCCCTTTCAGGGATGAGGCAGCCAGAGCTCCTCTGGGCAACCTGGGCCAGTGTCTCATCACCCACACAGGAAAGAATTTCTTATTAATATCTCATCTAAATCTCCCCTCTTCCAGTTTGAAACCATTCCCTGTCATCCTATCAATATGTGCCCTTGTAAAAAGTCCCTCTCCAGCTTTCTTGTAATAAAGGTATCAACCTCTCCGAAATAACTGTTCTGTGCATTTGACCCCTGCAAGGACACACACACTGCGAGGACTCAAAAAAATTCCTAAGAAGTTAAGAAATTAAATTATACTCTGATGTAGGTGTTCCTCTGAGTTGTATCAGGAATGGGACAGGGTGGGGTTTTCGCCAAAGCATCAGCTCCAGAAAGGGTTAATGGCACACGAGATATGTTTAGTGGGATTTAGTATTTTTTTTTAAAAACTCCAACAAACAAAGCATGTGAGAAAATCCAGTTCATAGCTGAGCCCTGGCTGCCTGCCCACTAGGGCAGGGAAAACGCAGATGGTTCAACGTACCCACCCGCCTGCATTTCTCCCACAGGCCTTGGCTCAGGGTCCCCAGCAGGTCCCCCAGATTGTATTTGAGCCAGCTGAGGTACCAACAGTGCAGCCTGCAGGGTAGAAGAAGTTCTGAACCAGGAGCACATCTACTTCCCTTGAGCATTTCCAGCTTCCTTGGACCCAAGGAGGAGCCGGGATCCTGCCAGGCTCATCGTGTTCAAAAATAGTAATTAGATCTCAAAGTAACTAGGTGTTAACAGAAACACAAAGCTCCACCACAGTCTGGATAAACACCTTTAGAGTCAACTTCATTTCCCTTCACCCAGCAGATGGAATCACACTGCTCTGCAATTATTCTCAGGTTGGGCTGGGGAATGAAGCCACCACGGTGGCTTTTGTGGAGCAGCTGCTTCTGGTTGGAGCCAGGGCAGCCAGTGGCATCCCCCTCTCCACTGACATTTAGATCCTTGAGGCTGAAATGAGCTTCCTTTCCTTGAACCAGATGTGTAACACAGCTGGCCAGCAGCTAAACCAGCAGCTAACCCTAGCGTGATGTTAAACCACCCTAGACTCCAGCCTGTTTCTTAATCCTTTGAGTTCCCTCGTCTAGACAGGACATGGAGGACTAATGTGAAAACCAAGTGACAGAAAATTTACACTCTCCCATTTCCAAACGGAAAGTAGCATCAAAGGGTAGAAATTCCTTCAATATTTTTTTTTTTTTGCCTTTTGGGAGCTCGGGCCAGCACTGTGCTGGTGCAGAGGGTTTGCAGCTGGTTTGCATCACCGTGTGCAGCCACTTTTGGGCTGTTCATTTGCTCACTAAATCATGCTAAAAAAGCAACAGAAACCTTTCCCTTCCATTGTGGAGAGCTGGTGAAACAGGCTTTGAATCAAACTGCCCCAACAGCTAACAGGTTTTTCCCCCTTCACTGGTGGATTAAAAACAAACCTGTGACTGGTGGCTGGGGATCAGCTGATGTGGAGCAACCTCCAAGCAGAAGGTAATTTAATATGTGATGGCACCTGTAGTAAACACCTCTGCAGGTGATGGAGGGTTTCCCTAGCCAGGATGCAAATATAACCCAGCTGGGAAGAGCCCAGCTTTGGGGCTGGATGCAGTAAGGCTTTTGGGTCAGCCTAAAGCAGTCATGTACCCAGGAATGAGAACAACCAGAAGAATGTGCACAGCAGCTTCCCTGGCAGTTTCTGATCTCATTCCACCTCACTGCCTGTCTGTTGGGAGAGGGAGGTTTAGTTAATGAATTGCTACAATTAGCATGGAGCTATTCCTGACCATGATGGTTATGTTTTCCTCCCCTTTTTGGTGCATCCAATTACTGACTTGTTCACTATCCAAGGCCAAGATTACAACAAGGCACAGAGAGGCTGAAGGAAGGGGTAAAGGGCTGGGAAAGAAATTTAAAAGGCCCCAAATTTCTACCTAGGAACTGGCTTATTCTTATGCAAACCCCTCATTGGATCCCACCCATCAACTCATGGCTTCAAGAAGGTGATGAAGAGGGAGCCTGGGAGTTACTGCTGTGACTGGTTTATTTCTCCCTCCATCTGACCCATCAGGAAGGATGGGTTACGGGCTTATGTATCCTAAAATGGACAAGGCTCCCAATACCCATCACACTGCAATGACCCTCCCACCCCTCTGCCCAGCCTCGGGCCTTGGGTTCTTCAAACAGACATTATCTACTTTGGGAAATCAATGATTTATTCACCATTACTTAGCAGTGACAGAGAAGGAAAGGTGAGTGCGGGGTCACCGCTTTGGCGAGCACCAAAGCGAAGCACCAGCCCTGAATAATTCATACTCCCTCTTTTCTGCAGCATCTGGACACATCTGCTGCATTTGCCCTTGCAGGCTTTTTCTCAGTTGACTCAGAAAATCATTCTTTGGCAGCCGGGTAGTGTTTCAAGTG
>NW_009953960.1:127086-150902 GCF_000747805.2 Chaetura pelagica
TTAACGAGTTGTGATTTTGTTACACATAGAGATTTTTGTTCCTCTTTTGCTGATGTCACTCTGTGATCCTGCAGGGAACAGTGCTCAGATCTCCGCAGCCTGAGGAGCCCTGTGTGTCCTTTGGGATAGATGCACTTGCAAGTGGGAGATTGTTTTTCCTTTTGCTGCCCAGATTTATCTTTCACTGAAGTCCAATATCGACCCTGCTGCCACTGGGCTGAAAGCTCATTTTACTAACTGGGAAGAAAAACAGTTCCCCCAGCCCAACGCAGGCAAAATGGAAAATCCTGCAACAAAACAGCTCTGAAAAAATAATAAAAAAAAGGGGGGGGGGGCTAAAAGGTTTTGTTGAACCTCGAGGGCTGTGCTGCTGACATTGGAATGGGATGTCATTTATTTAGCCTGACCTTTCCCTGCCAGCTCAGGCTGGAGGCTCTATCAAGGGTCCTTGTACACCCATCGCCAAGGTGACGTCCCGGTTCATGCGTCAGTCGGTGAACATCTCATCTGTGCTGCCCTGGTGCTTTGTTTGCTGTCCTGCCTGACGAGCTCTTGGCAGAGTTTCAGCTCCCGTGGATGGCAGCTGCTCCGTGAGGGACCAAAACTGATTCAAGCTGGAAGTTGTTGTGGGGAGTTTTGCGAAGGCAGAGCACGGGATCTGGGGTCCCTTGGATGAGGCTGGATCACGGATGAGGTAAAGCAAAGATGCCCAGAGGTGCTACCAGGTCACACAGAATGACACGGGTCTAGTGGGACTGGCAGAAGACCACAGCTCTAGCCCCCCATGCTCATCCCAACCCATCCCATCTCACCTGGGATTTGTGTGAGCTCCCACTGGTGAGGGGGAAGCAAAGGCAGCTCACTGGTGCTCGCCACAGCTTGCCAAAGCACAGCTAGGATGGGGCAGTGGAGCATGACTGGTGGGACAAGTCCTGCTGCTGCACAAAACCACCCAGCATTTTCCTCTCCCCTCCCAGTGCTTTCCCAGCAGATCCCAAGAGGAGAAAGGGATGCAGATGGGGAGGATGCATCTGCCCTTCACAGGAGATCCTGTTGGTGGTGAGGACAGCGGGGTGGGACATAGTCCCACTAAAGCTTCTCCCCCACCCAACCAAAGGATTGAAACCTCTGATTTTCATTGCTGGTTCCCATGACTCTCAAGAGAACTTTGGTGAGGGATGAAGACAAAAGCTTCAGCTAAAAAAGTCCCCAAACCCCACCAACTTCTTATAAGAGACCTAAAAGTCTGCATCTGTGCCAGGGGAAGTGAAGCTTCATAGAGCTTTCCCACGTGTCCATCCATTTCCCACTCTAGCCCTCCCAGCCTCGTGGTGGGCTGCAACCCCCTCCCACAGGTCTGATCTGAAAGAGGACAGGACAGGAGATGCTCTTGGCCATGGACATGGCTCTGATGGTACCTGTGTTCTCCTCAGACTGGTTGAAGCCACAGATCTGGCAGATGCTGCGAACCCATTTGTTCATGTCGTCCTCGGTCTCAGCCACCAGGTAGAAGGTCCTGTCACTGGTCTTGATGTCAAAGATGTAGCTGTCTTGCAGCTCCTTCTTGTTGAATGTCAGGCCTGCATCCACTTGCTCACAGAAATTGAGGTTGATCACACGCAAAGGTTTCTTGGAGTGGTCATTTTTGTAGTACTCCAGCACATCAGGGTCACCACTCATCCGGCCACTGCGCAGGACGAACCAGCGTTTCTTCCATGCCTGAAACCCAGGAGAAAGGAAGCATGAACCCCACTGCTCAAGTCATGAGGGCCAAGAAGCACAGAGTGACACAGATGGACACAATACCTCTCCACACTGGGATGCTCTGGGATGCTTCTCAAGACATCCCTGCAAGAGGTACATGGACTCGACTTGGTTCATCAGTTCAATATTCAAATCCCACTAGTTCTCCAGGAGAATTAAATACCAGAACGTCTTTGTAGCTTAAGAATACCCCACAAAGTGCCAGTCTTCAGGCTTAGAGCAACCTTGCTCCTACCTTACAGTCAAGCTGCACTCCTGGGACCTAAATACCCTTCACACCTTAATGCAAGATGATCTATGTGGTGGCATTACCAACAATCCTAGTGCCAGAACACCTTCCTATAGCTCAGAGGAGCTTAGGTGCTTTGGACACCCCACTCTGGGCATCCTGCCCTTCAGAGAAACCCCTAACAGCATCACAGTGGGCATTTGCAGATATCTATCACACCAATCCCATCTCTGTCTAAATGCCAGAATAGAAAGGCTAATAAAACCAACAGGGAACTGGTTTGGTTTTTTAAATATCAGGAATAATGCCAGGAAGACCCGTGGAGAATCCAAGATTCATTTGTTTTTCAGCATCTTCTGCTCCCTGGTATGCAGGAAACTCCAAAGCAGAGGAAAAGGTTATCATCGATTCTTCTGAGCACAGCTGAGAGTGGCCCCTGGCCAAACCACCCGGGGAACAGACTCAGGGGGTTGTGGTGTTTGAAGCAAACTGGCAAAATTAAATGTCAGCCATCAGCTCTGGCACTGGGAGCTGTGGCCCCTCTGCTCCCACCAGCCCAGTCACAGCTGGGAACCCAGAGGAGGGGGAAGAGCCACAGGGATAAACGTGCTAAATGCTGAGACTTGTATTACACAGAGAAACATGCTGGTGTAACTCCCCATCCCATGGGCTGGAGAGGTCTTTTGGGGGGGAGGGTTGAGCCTGCATAAGCATCCTGACACCTGCAGGAGGGATGCAGGGGCTGAGGGACCACTCTGAGCTGCTCCCCGTTGCAGATCCCATCACTGCCTTGCAGAGGGCTCAGCTCCCGTGGCATATGGAAGGGAAGGACTATATCCAAGCACAATCCCTAAAGCACCTGAGCTTGCTGAAGGATGCCTTTGAAGGTAGTGAAGGTTCAAGAGGTGTAAGAACAACATGGGCTGGATATAGCCCACATGGATGAGTGGGGTGATCTGGGTTATTACCAGAACTCCTGCATTACCCAACACAGACCTTGGTTTGCACCAAAGGATGCCAAGGGAGGGGATGTGATCCCCATCCTCCTGCCCTGGCTGTGGACACTTGTTTTTTTAATGAGATTGACCTTACTTTATTATTATTATTTTTTTTAAATTTAATACTTTTGGGGTTCATAAGATTATGAGAGGTTGGGTCATGAGGAAGCACATGATGTCTCTAAGAAGGAAGAACCAACAGCCACAAACATCTTTAGTAATCCAAGAGAGGCAGCAAGGCAAGTAGTGTGCTGGGACCTCCAGGATGCTCCCCAGGATGTGACCACAACCCCGTGAGGCTTTGCACAGTGGTGATGGGTACATGCTAGATCTCAGCCATCCAACTGCACCAGGGACCCACAGATTTGGAGATTTGAGTGTCTAAAATAAGGGTAAGAACCCCCTACAATGTTTTCTCTGAAAAGTCTGATTCACACTGTACTTCTCAAAGGCTTAAAAATAGCTTTTGTTAGTGTCTTTGAGGTTTGTAACTAAATTAGTTTTGCACTAATTCTCAAGCTGGCTCCTGGTGCCAGTAAAGTGACTTCAGTGCAATCTTCCAAATGCAGTGGAGCAGTAAATTGCTTAGCAAGAGGATGTGCAAGGCTGGCAGATTTTGGTTTCAGCCAGGAGATGTTCACGCACTTCTCATCAAAAAGGCTGCTTTTAGATAAAAAAAAAAAAAAAGAAAAAGATGCATATAGTGGAGCTGCATCCATCAGGGAGGGAAAAAAACAATTTCAGGCAGCAGCAACAATTTGCTAGTTCATCTCCTCAAAATGGATCACCCAAAGCACTGGAAAACAAACTCATGAACAATTTTTCTGGCTCTAGGTAGAAAATGTCCCATTAGATTCTTCCTATTAGCACTGAGACTTTTCTTTGCAGCAACTTGGCAGGACATGGACACACATCAGTGAGGGGGGCTGAAAGAATGTTGTGCAACCACATGAGCTACCACCTGAATGAAGATACATCCAACACTAGTTCTTGCTGTGTGGCTTGTTGCTTTCCAACTCTTCAGAGTCAAGCCTTGAAGTACCCCTTCATGGCTGAGAAGTTGCTTTAAAAAAATGACAAAGCATAAAAACTAGACTCCAAAATTTAGAGCTTTCATGGAAAAAAAAATAGGAGGAAGTGCTGCAAGCAAGGCCAACAATGCTACCACAGCTTCCTTTTTTATCACCAGTGTGAGAGCCACAACTTCTTGAGTTGTCTCTGGTCTGTCTGGTAGCAATGGAAAGCCCCAGAGTCACTAGTTGGCAGACAAAACAGTATAACACACACAGCCTGGTGGTATTGGGTAAGTTCTAACATAAACGGGGTAAAAAAGAACTGTCCTTTTCAGCACAAAATCTATTGGGAATCTTCAGGAGTTGCACTACCACTGGAGGGTGGGACCCTTGGACAGGGCAACAGCCCCACCAAACTGGGATGACCACCCTGTCCAACTCTGCCTGGTGCCCTACTGATGATAAAGTGTCACTATAGTTCTTCTAAAACAGCTTCTGATTCAGAGAAACAACTCATGGCAGCAGCTGCTGGACCTGCCTGTCCTGGATGGGTTGCTGCAGGCAGCACAGTCGGAGGCATCTCCCACTGCATGTCCCTGCAGCAGAGCCAGCCCTTCCTGCCTCCCAAGTTCAGCTTCTCAGCCAGAGGAACAAGCATTGACCATTAGCAGAGAATGGAAGGAAATAATAAAGAAATAGCCAGGAATTATTTTATTTTATTTTATTTTATTTTTTTGTGGAGATTTTCCCCATTTCTTTGAATTTTTGAGCACTGAGTTCACTAAGTGTATTTTTGCTCTTCCCTGTGGATTTGCCATGTCTCCATTAGGAAAAGGGTTCAGCTTGTGTTTGCCAGGCTGGAACTACTCTTGGAGCACCTCATGGAGCTTGTTTCAACATACAGCAACACGTGGCAAAGGATATGCAGCCTAAAGCATGTGGCCCATCCTCCTGGGACACTATTTGCCCCATTCAAAGCATCCAAATCTTCCACATTCGGACTTCCCTAGAATATCAGCTTTCTGCAAGAGGATGATTTAAAGGTCTACCAGCTGTGACATCAGTAGGATGCATAAGATCCATATGTGCACAGCAATCACAGCCCATGCCAAATTTGAGGAGAATGCAACTCCATGTGAACCTACATGCTCTGGTTCCAAGCCTACCTTCTCTCATGACAGGGCTGTGATGGCCAACACTCATCTCCTCCTCCCCCTGAATCCTCCTTCTCTCCTTATTCCTGTTTCTTCCCAGCTCCTTTGAAGCCCCTGTTGCTGTCAGCCCAGTCCTGCCAAAACTCTGTGCCTCACCACACGTGGTGTGAGCCAAGGGCTGTGTTTGTTTAACAGCTTTAGAACATAGGGAGGCCAACAGCTTAACAGCCATAAAGTGGTGCTTTTTGCGGCACAAATTTCCAGCTGTGTGGTCCTTTGCCTGCACCAGGTTGCTTCAAAGTTAAATTACAGCTGCCAAAGCCCCTTAATATCATTGAGAAATATTTTGAAGCTTGGCAAGAATTTATTTTAACGACTTGTTTGCTAAAAACTTTGCCCATCATGCTGCCAGGGCAATGTAAATCCTCCCTGGCAGCAGAAAACCATGACTGCTGCTTGGTTGCTTTCTGTCTCAACAGTGCTGTGGCAAAGTAAAGGTCACAAACTGATCCCTTTCCAGCTGGGTCCTACCTGGAATTGGCTGTTTCATGGGTTGGAAAGATCAGTTGGCAGAGATGAGGCAGTGCTGTTGGGTTCATTGGTTAAGTGCACTTAGCAGAGATGCTCTGGGGGACTCAGGCAGTGGTTGGGACCCTTCCTGTCCCCTCTCTGCTGGGTGAGGAACCAGGAGAGCCCAACCAGAAATGTGGCTGCTCTTGAGGAACCAAGATACTGGCATGGGAGATCTTCTGACCACACCATGAATGAGGTCCCTCATGTCCCTTGTGGCTGCCCTAATGGCAAAATGCTGTGACAGAGCTAGTGACATCAGTACAGAGGGTTCAGATGGTCCCTTGGAGAGTCTGGGGACTCTCAAGTGTGTAATAACCCAAGTGCAATTAGGGACAGGTCAGCCAGAAGCTTTAACTATGATCATTGATCTTTGCAGATAAATTGTGGATGCCCCTTCCCTGGAAGTGTTCAAGGCCAGATTGGATGGGGCTTGGAGCAACCTGGTCTGGTGGGAGGGAAGTGTCCCTGTCCATAGCAGGGGGGTTAGAACTGGATGATCTTTAAGGTCCCTTCCAACCCAAATCATTTTATCATCATAGCAAGAGGACATTCTGAGTGCATCTCCCCCTCTGCTCCCCTGTTCTCTGCCAAGTGATTGCAGCCTGTACATTGTTTCATAAAAAAAGAAAAGAGGTAGGGAAAAATAACAATTTCAATGTTGGCAAAGCTGGGTATCTATTCCAGGGGAGCTTGCAGCTGCCATGATCTTAGAAAAGAATCAAACAGTAAATATAGTGATAATATGGAGAGATGGGTCTTGGTGGGGTCTGTAGGAGTGGCCCACTTAGCTCAGAACTAAGGAGTTGGAAACAGTCACAGAGTGTTAGGTTTTAGTTGAAAGGAATGTTCTTTCAATCAGGATAAACTTCTCAGCCAGACCTCTTAAAGGTTAGTAATTTTACCACCACACCCTCATATAGGGAAAGGAGATGGAGAGGAGAGAGAAATACACATTTTACAAGAAATGTCTCTGCCCTGCCCCTTCTCCCCCCACCAGCACCTTTGTCCCTGTGAGAGCAGCACACCTCCCGTGTGAAATAAACCCTCCAAAATCTGATGTGACACAAATCACAGGATCTAATCCGAGCTGGCAGGCTGGATGAGCGACCTAGCCATGGCACCAGGCAAATCCCTCACACCAGGCTGAAGTCAGGGACTGAACAATTTGAGCAGGAATCTCCTCTGTGGGGCAAGCAGATGCTTCTGTGCCAGATTTGCCCAGAGCCAAAGAAGCCCCGGGGGTAGGACTGCTCCTGCCATTGCCTCTGTGGCCACCAGCCATTGGCAGGGATGCCACCATGCCCACAGAAAGCCCCAGGCCTTTCCCAGACACACATACCTCCAGTTTTCACTTTGCAGTGCACAGTGGCCTGGCACCCCATCAAGCACATTTGCCCTCCAGCTCCTGGAGCATCTGCTGTGGCAGAGAGGAGCTCACACTCCAGGACGATGTGAGAAGGACCATGATGTCTGGAAAGGTCTCACTATTCTTCCCAGCCACCGTGTCACCTCATTGCTCCCTCCCACCTACCACTATTTCAGCCATCCTGGCAAGATCATCCTCAGGAAAGGTGGATAGAGATGATGAGCATATTCTGAGAGCATGTTTTGGGTGGCTTGGCTTTCTCTGTGGTGTTACTGGTTTTGCCATGTGCAACAATGAAGCTGCCTGTAGCCACTGGACAAGCTAGAAAAGGGTAGATTGAGGGTGGACATTTGGAAGAAGCTCTTTAATATGAGGGTGTTGGATCACTGGAACAGGTTGCCTAGAGAGGTGGTGGAGGCCCCATCCCTGGAGACATTTGGGGTCAGTCTTGATGGGGCTCTTAGCAACCTGCTCCAGTGTGATTTGTACCTGCTTACTGTAGAGGGGTGGGACTAGGTGAACTTTATAGGTCCCTTCCAACCCAATGCATTCTATGATTCTGTGACTCTATGACTGTGTTTTCCTGCACCAGGGCTGACCCTTCCCTGGCCACCTCATCCCCACAGCCCTGCACGAGGGACACAGTCCACTACTGCGGCTGCTGCTACGAGAGAAGCCTCATACAAGAGGACTGTAGAATGACCTACTGCTGACCTGTATAATAATGTTGCCTTCCTCTGTGTCCCTGGGGGCTTTTTATCTCATCTGATGGACAGGAGGATGCTGGCTTTATTATTCATGCAAGAACACCTCTCCCCTCCCTGCCTCAGCTCTAACTCGAGGGAAACACAGCTTGGAAGAATTTGCAAGCAGCAAAGAAGCCCCCGTGTCTGTTCAGGTAACGGTTCTGCTTCCTCATTGCCCCAGCCAAGTCCTGTTGTTCTTCAGCCCAAGAGCAAAAAGGATCTTCCTGAGCCCCATCCTTGCCTTTCCAGCTCCACCCCCCATGGTTCTCCAAGCACCTTCTCCTTGCCCGCTGCCTGCTCGCAGCGCCTTTTGACACAATGCTGGGAACAGGCAGGTCCTGACCCTGCTCCTCTCACCCATCAAAGGGATGGAGTCTGATCCCTGCTAATCACACGTCTGCCGTGCCTGAGTTCACGGCGAGTTCGTTAGCGGCGTCGCTTTGGGGAGGCTTGATTGGCAGCATTAATAACACTGTGCTGCTGCAGCACTGTGCTGCAGGGCACAGGGAACCTCGTCAGGGTATGAGGCGGCTCTTCCTGGGCTTCCTGGGGGATCTGAGGGGGAAGTATCAGTGATGCAAAAATCCCCCAACGTCATGTGTACCTCGGGCTGTCAGACCGACCTTCCTTCCTGGGATATTTTAATTTAATTTTGCTTTATTTTGCTGCCACTGGAGGTGTAATTAAGCTTCAGAGCATGAAACACTACGTGTGAAACCCACCCCAGGGCAGCTCAGCTGGCGCGAGACCTCTCGCACCGGGCGTCACTCATGGCTGGCTGAGATTGGGTTTTAAGGGGGTGAGGCTCAAGCACCAACTAAATCCTATTTGCAGGATCATTTTAAAACCTCCGAGCTTCAAAACCAGCTCCTGTCACCAGAGATTTCCTACCAGGTAAGGAAGAGGTTGGGATGGCTCTGAGCTAAAGGGACGCCGGTGTGAGCTGGGGGACCTGCTCCCCACTGCCATGCTCTGCAAACGCCACAGGGGACAAAGCAGTGACACAGTGTGGAAAACATTTCCCTCTGTATTTATTTTATGGGAGTTCTCCGGTTGGAAAGATTTCAGTAGCTCAGTGCTGCATGGTCTAGCTTTTTTAGGAAAATAAAGATGCCTCTCCAGGACATGAGGGCACTGAGCATGTTTCTGCTGGGATGCTGGAGCGTCTGATTAAGGATGAGGTGGAAAAACAAAATATCAAGTAGTGAGGTTGTGCTCATACCACCAGACCAAGCTGTGACCATCTGAGAAAGAAGGACATGGGAAATCTTGGGGTAGGTGGGCCAGGAGTGCTCCTACCTGGAGAACATGGAGAGGATGGAGCCAAACTCTACTGGGAGATGCATGAGGAACAGCATGAGAGGTAATTGGAAAAGGTTTCATGATGAGTTGTAGGACAAAACAAAAAACAGATGGGGTGATGTCCACACCTGGAGATATTTGAAACCTGCTTGGGCAAGACCAGGAGCAATGTGATTTATTTCCAGAGTTGGCCTTAACTTCAAACCAGCCCCACTTTGAGTGGGAGGTTGTTCTGGAGATCACAGAACCACAGAATCCTAGGGGTTGGAAGGGACGTGGAAAGCTCCCCCAGCCCAACCCCCTGCCAGAGCAGGGGCACCCAGAGCACATCACACAGGAACGTGGCCAGGGGGGTTGGAATGTCTCCAGAGAAGGAGACTCCACAGCCTCTCTGGGCAGCCTGGCCCAGGGTTCTGTCACTCTCACAGCAAAGTTCTTCCTGAGATTCACATGGAACCTCCTGTGCTCCAGTTTGCACCCACTGCCCCTTGTCCTGTCACTGGACATCACTGCACAAAGCCTGGCTCCCTCCTCCTGACACTGCCCTGAACGTGTTTGTAACCAGGGATGAGGTGGCTCCTCAGTCTCCTCTTCTCCAAGCTCAAGAGACCCAGCTCCCTCATTCCATAATTAGGTCCAGCTCCCAGCTGAACTTGTTGTACAGAGACCTGATGAGATGAGACTGCTCAGACCCTGAGCCCTGCAGGACAGGCACAGTCCCTTGCTATGCACCCATCTGCTGCATTTCACATGAGAAAGAGCAGCATTGGCTTTTTTTTCTCTTTTTGAATAAAACAGCCTCTTCTGAGCAAGCCCTTCAGCAGAGAGCTGCAAGGTGCCTTTGCAAGCAGGAAGGTTCTGGGTAAGCATGAGGATTGAAGGAGTGAGCCAGAGTCAAGCTCCTGCTCCAGGGCTGGATGCGAATGGTCCATATGTGGGGCCTCCACTGTGTCCCTGCTGCTGTGCCATGGACTTTGTTATCTGGAAATATTTCCTGCTATTCAGCCTTGCTCTGTATTCCACTCTGTTATTCCTAGCTGATATCTCTCCTCCCTGTCCCACCACAGCACATGCTTTGAGAGGGGGACCAGAGCAGCACCACAAGGAGGTCCTGACAGGTGGGTGTCCCTGCGTGGGGGCAGGCAGAGCCTGATGGCTCACTGGGGATCTGCAGGACACCTGGAGGTGGAGTGAGATGGTGCCACCATCATTTCTGTTCCAAGCCAGAGGAAAACAGCACAGCACAAGGGACCGTGTCCTACAAAAGCAACACTGCTGGTGACACCCGGGGGCCCCGCAGGGATTGCAGCATGTCTCCAGATGACTGTTTAGTCTGGGCTGGATCCAGAACTCAGGGCTGCTAAAGGGATTTTTCATCCTCTGCCTCGAGGTGCTCTGTTTTCAGCAATGCCAGACCCAGAGGTGATTCCTGGCCCCTGCATCTGCCCTGGCTGCATCTCAACTCAGCGCTGGAGCAAGCCACGGGGTGATGGCACTGCCATATCACCTTGCTGGGCACAGGCACATGTTTCTGCCACACGAGTGATGAACTGAGCACCGAGATGCATTGTCCTCATCCCCCAGCATCACAGGTGACAGCACAGTGCCATGGGGGCTGGCTCACCACCTCTTTGGAGGCTGACACAGATGAGGCTCCACGAGAACCAAACAGGATCCCCAGCAGATCATTAAATGATATGATACTTATCAAACATATATGATGATACTGTAGTTATATATCTCTTACACAATGCACACTGAGACCACTGCTTCTTAAGTCTGTTTGCAAAACCCAGCCAGCACCATTGACCATATTCAAGGCTATGGACGTGACCAAGAACTGGCCAACTCACCAGGGTCAGTCAGCCTACACCACACGAGCCTGCCAGCAGTGAGAGAGGAGTTTATTTGGCTTTTTCAACTTTGGGTTTCTGGAAGAAAAAGCAAACTGCTCAGAGATTTTTTTTTTCCCTCCTGAGACTTTGGTATCAGGCCTTGATAAGAGCTTTCCCGGCCATTACACAAGCAGGGCTGGACATGGGAACACAGCATCAACAAACGACAGAGCACAGCATCTTGATAACTGAGTTTTTCTAGCTTTCTGGCCTCTGCAAGAGCAGAAGAAATCCTGCAGCACTGTCAGTAGTTTCCCTTCCCTTGTCCCTAGCTTTGGGCTACCTCAGACTGCTACTCCAAGAATAGGGATCTGACCCCCAGAAAAACCCACACGGTGCTGGCAGGGGCCACGGATCCTGTCCCAGACTTCCTCAGCAAACATTTGCCAGTCTCTGCCCACACAAAGCTCATTGCAGGGATGTTTTACCTCATGAAAACCCAGTGATGGGCTTCACAGGAAAAAAAACCACATTACTGCACAGCTCCCTTCTGCGTTCTCCCGGAGGCTGTGGCTGCTCTCACACCCTGTGTCACCTCTCACCAGCCCTCTGCAACATCCAGAAGGCTGCTCAGGAGAACACTAGGTTTGCTTTCACCCTTTCACCAGGCTTGGGCTTGGCTGTGAGATACTTTCCAGGCAGGGGATTGTACTCTGGGTGTGGGTGTGTGTTTTTTATCCCACATTGTGAGCCCCAAAGGGAGATGGGGAAGGGGATGCTATAAGAAACAGGTTTCCTACCCAGTGAACCCTTTCCAAACCCCGAATGCTGCTTGTGTTTCAAAGCAAAGCTGAATTAAAACAGTGCTTTTGAATCAAGAAGAGAATCTGAATAAGCCAATTTGAGGCTTAGTTTCAATCATTTGGAGATAGGCTCCTGTGCCAGGTCTAGGAGTGTATCCTATAATTAACCTGCTCTGCCCTTCATCTCTCAGGCGAAGGTGGATGGAAACACAGATGGACATAGAGGTGGACAAAGGGAATGAGAGGTATGTCAGGATGCTTCCCCCTTCCCTTGGCTTGCTGCTTCATTCATTTCACAGCTGCAGAAAAAGGGTCTTAAAATGTGATACTGAACCTCTTCTGAGGCACAGCAAAAATCACCATCCTCTGTTTGGTTTGAGATGATGAGCTGGAGGCATCACAGGGCTGAAGATGACAGTAAAGTGTCAGGATTTTCTCCCATCATCTAAAGGAATGGTCTCCTGGTTTCTCTGGCTTGCAGCAGGATATTTGGGATAGGCTTGCCTTTCCAGGTATGATTTCTGATTTTAAGAAAACTCAGAAGCTTGCTAATTTTCAGCCACTTCAATGAGCTGTCCCATTGTCTCAGTGTGTAACCATCTCCAGCTGGACTAACCTAAGTCAGCAGATGTGACAAAATTGCTCTTCTTGAGGACTGTGGTGCCCATCTCCTTTTTTGAAGAAACACAGTTTCATCACTGGGACATCAGCTGGGAGCAGAATGAAGGGTTTTCTGATTCTAGCTGCCAAAACTTCCATCTGACAGGCAGGAACACGCACAGGGTCCAGTCATACAATGTTTTGCAGAGTTTAGATTTGCTTGGTGAAACACACTCCCTCAAATCTCTCTATTTTTACTTTCCCTAGAACATTCCCACAAACACTCTGGAAATGAATACCAGATCCTTGGGAATATCATGGCAACTGGGCATCCTCTTGCCTTCATAAAATATGGACCTTAATCTTTCCCTGACTTAGGTTTTTTGTCAAGGAAACATGACCATGGCAGCCCCAACATGAGACATTATCCAAAATCTGGGCTCCTTTGGGCAATACAGAAATGAGCTGTGGGACTCCTTGTTGAAGAATGTTCTGGAGGTTTCAATTTTAGCTGGCCCCAAAGTGGAGACTGAGCAAGATCACGGAAACAAAATTCCTCAAGAATTACTGGGTTAATGAGTCTTCCCTAGACACCTGCTTACTGAGCACTGAGTAATGCTCAACACTAGCTGGACTTGGGTTTGACCCTCTACAAATGTTCAAATGTGGCCAACTTGGAAAGAGCAAGGGAGGCTGCATTGTCCACACATTGTCCCTTGTGGCAGAGCCAAACCATCACAGCTTCACATGCTTTGCTCCTGGACACTTGGGTGTGGTTGGCACACCAAGACACAGAGGCAGGAGGCTGTGGGGCCAAGCACACTTCGTCTGGGCAAAAGTGAGCAATGGGAAAGCCTCTACAAGAAAGGCAGCTCCATGGAGACCAGCACCAATGGCATTTTATTTACCCGTGGGTGGTTTCTCATGGCTTAGTTGATTTTGGGACCTGGGGCTTAAAAGGGCACCCTAATGAGTAGATTCCCTGGTGCTTCATAATGTTTAAGCTCATGCAAAAGCCTTTCCTCAGTTAAAAGAGCATTTCTCTCCTCTTCCTGCTCACCCCTTTAGCTGAAACTCGTAGAGACCTAATTATCTCATCCTGCTGTCAGGCCCCTCTGAAACCTGCTGAGGGATTTACTAGTTTCCAGGAGACAGTCACAGAGGCACGTGCACATCCAGACAGTCCCCAGGGATCTCCATCAGCCGTGCTGAGCTCACAGTCCCAACCACTGCTCTCCTGGCAGGCACCGTGCTTGGGCAGTTCAGCTCATGGGCTGGAGGGGAGCAGAGGATAATACCTGGTTTCAAGCCTGACACAGTCAGGTATGTCCCTCCAGATGTCCCCAGTAGCTGAAATATCTGTCAGTGACAGCTGTTTGTTGGGGTCTGTGCTGAATCCTCACAACTCTTCCAGTCCCACCACCCTGTGCCTACAGAAAGAAATCTTCATGCTCCTCCCTTGCCTGTGTGAATCACAGATTCAGGCAGTCCAGGTCTCCTGAGGTCCCTTCCAACCTGAATTATTCAATGATCCTATGAGATCGTAAACTGATTTATTCTGTATCTCAAGCTCTTAATTAAATGCACATTTGTGCCCATATGGACCCCAGCAACCACTCACTTCTCCCTGTATTTAGCCACCATCTCCAGAAGGAAGAAGCAAGGGGGGGGGTTGCTTCCAATCTGTCACTTTGTGTCTTTGGCATCTTGCAAAGGGGTCCTGTGATGCCCTTCTCCACTAGACTGGAGCATCCTTAGCACCTTCACCAGGAGAAAATATCAATCATCTGTGTACTCCAACCTCTCAGCTCTTTCAAAAACCAACCAGCTGCCAGACTGAGGATTTTCTGTGCTAAACAGAATTTCCTGTTTCCTTTCCTCCTTTTTGGCATTGACATTAGTAGCCAGCTACTGAAACACGTTTTGCTGTTGCTGAATATAAGCACCTTCTACCCCTTCATTTAGTTTCTTCCTCCTAAACCCAGGAAACCCTGCAGTTGGTGATTCATGGCCCCTTTCCATAGGAACATTCTTAATTTCTTCCTCTTTGATGTACAATTTTGCTGCCTTCTAACACACTTTTTTTTTTCACATGGCTCTGCTTGCCAAGTGATCCAGACTGCTCCATCTGATGGATTTGTCTTCAACATTTACCATTTCATTACCCTTTGTATCACTGGCAGGTTCACCCTGCAGAAGCCATCAGATCTGCTTCACTTAGAGAAAGGCTGAAACATAGTCTTAATCCCTGAAAAATAGTGCAAAGAAAAGCCACATTTGAGAGTGACATCTTTCTGGGACCTGCTAGGTCTTGATTGTCCTTGTCCAGGTTTTGATTCACTTGCCTCATGCTCAGGGCTGCATGGGCTGCCCTCACTATCCTATAGCTCACCTGCCATTAAACAGACCTGTGGGCTCCACTGTTTGTCCCAAGATTGGTGCTGGGCATCACCCTTTTGCTGCCTAGGGAGTCTCTTATGAATATTTCTTCTACCTTCTGGATTGGAAGTAACTTCCTTATTCAGGATTAACCTACTCCCTTTCTCCCCATATCTGGAAAGCTGTTCCCTTCTTTTCTCATACTTGGTGGAAAGGCAAGAAGACTGCTTCTTCAAGGACATCCACAAGCTTCCCTGCAGGAGCTTTGCATACTGCTCACCTCTTCCTCAAACACCAGATTTTCAAATCTCTCTGTGGTCCTTCAGTGATGGAAATCATGGGACAGTGGCCATTTAGAGTTTTGATTGGGACAGAAAGCTTTAGGAGAGGCAGTCTCCAGAGACCATCCACCCAGAATGTGGTAGAGAGCAAGGAAAGTTCTGGTCTTCCTTGCAGGAAGAGACCTTCTCCAGAAGGCATCAACCCAACTGAAGATGGGTAGGATGGCTAGAGACTGATGGATGCTGGGACAGCACAGAGCTGTGCATTGGCAGATTCCATCATGGCCTTCAGGAAGATCAGTCAACATGGTGCTGTGGCACTTTATTAAGCACGTGTTTGCCTCAGCCTTTGCTTTGTGCCAACAAGTAAAGCCTGGGGAAAATATTCCTGGGCACAAATAGTCTATTTGGCTTTGGGAACCCAAGTGCACAATAAGTCACTTGATAAACCATAGCATGGTTTAGCTAACATAGATGAGAATCTATCAAATGGATGAAAAGATGCCCTATTCAAAGATACACCTAATGAATATTCATATCACTATTGTCTTCTGAAAATTAGAGCCTATAGAAGCCCTTGATTCTATATTCTATACATACATACATGCATACATACATACATACATATATCTCTTTGGAATGCTGTAGGGTTTCTGGTCATTCCCATTCCTGCCCAAGCATACGTACATACATATATATGTCTCTTTGGAATGCTATAGGGTTTCTGGTCATTCCCATTCCTGCCCAACCAAAACCACAGTGAGAACATGAAATGTTCTGACTCTGACCTGAAGAATGCCCACAAATCTGGCTGAGCTGGACAGAAAAATAACCTGGGGTCACAGTGTAGTTGGCCTTGTTTAAAGACTTACATAAAATTGAGGAAGCCAAAGAAGAATAAATCAGTTAAGGTGCTGAAAACCACTTTTACAACAGCTGAGAAGCTACCAGATCAACTGTGACCTCTGTGGATTAGCCTTTGCTCCTTAAATTTAAATTATTCCATCAGAAGAGGCTGCAGCAGACACAACTGTTCCCCCCCACAGATCACACAAGCCTCATCCTTTTGGAAACCCAGCTGGAAGCCCAGCTTGAGGCCCACATGCTTCAGGCTTCAGAGGAGTGCACAGGAGGGTAGGTGCTAACTCCACCCCACCACCACCACCCCACAGCAGTTGCTCCATCTGCCCGTTAATGTGTGTTGAAAAACCACTAACAACATTTATATCAGTGAGTTGAAATGGGGGTAGCTCTATTTCGGCCTGATGGTGCTGATAGACTCACGGGTGGAGGATGTTGCCCACCACATCTCCCTCTGCTGGAATCCCAGTGGCCACTGACCCAGCTGCTGACCCTGTCAAGAGCTGAAAAGCCTTTCCAAAAGTGGCAAACGTCTCTCCTTTCATGTATTATTAAAATCCTCACTGGTTAATTTATTAGGGTACTTTGCACTGGGAAAAATGACCTCTTTTTTGACCCACTTAAACATGCTCCACTCCAACGCAGAACCCTCAGAAGGGATCCAGGGAGAGCCAGGGAAGTTGTGTGCAGACTGATGCCCTTTGTCCCGGCGAGACAGCTCCAGGATGGAAGTGCTGGGACTCCCTGGCACGAGAGCAAAGGGCTAGACACAAGCCTTCACAGACCAAGCCACAAAGGAAACATTCAGTCCATATGCCACATGGACATAGCCTGAGAAACAAGACTGCATGGTCCTCCTTCCTATGCAGTGCTCATCCCTCCCCAGACTTGTGGAACTTGGGGAAGAAGAAAACCCCTGTGGGTGTGGGAAAGAAACCTTGAGTCCTCCCCGTGTTGTCTCCTCTAAAAATGCATATGGAAAACATGATCATAGGTGATGGATGAGCCCAGCCACACATGGTGGAAATCACAGTGCTCATGAAGCAGCAAAGGTGTAGACATATGGAAAACATGATGATAGGTGATGGATGAGCCCAGCCACACGTGGTGGAAACCACAGTGCTCATGAAGCAGCAAAGGTGTAGACTGGACAACTTCCAGCCAAAGGTATCCTGACCTGCACCTGGACTGTCTTCTTCTCTGCTCCTGGCTGTCTCCAACAAGAGAATCACTAGGTTGGTTCCACAGCAACCCCTGATTCAAAAGAACACGTACAGGGTGTGGATGAGTAGGGCATTCCAGGGCAAACTTGATAAGCCAAACTGGCAGCGTAAACACCACTTGGCACCAAAAAGTAGCCCTGTAAGTGGAATGAGGAGGATTATCTGTCATTAGGTCCTGTTTTTCCATTAGTGTAATAAAGATAAAGCTGCTCTCCTCCTATAAAGGTGGCCTGCAAAGTGCTCAGATTCTGGAGGACTCTCAGGCTATTAGAGAGGAACAAAAGCTCCATTTGCTTCATAACCAAGAAAGCATCTGGAAAGGGCAGTGAGGACAAAAGAACACTGCAAGGTGCCTTTATACCCTGGGGGGGTTGGGAGCTTCATCAGGTGCCCTGCTCATTGCCCTGACTATCACACTAGGTTCATGCTGGAGAGTGTTTTAAAGCCCAAATGCTTCATTGGGGCTCATACTCATGAGGGCACCTAAATAGTACTTCACCCCTTAGGAGAAGACCTGGAGGGAGACCTTGGAGAAAGACATGAAATGCATTAATCCCTGCTTATTCTTAAGTTCATAAAGCTCATCTATCCTGGGTGTTGGACGAGACACAGACACATGGAATGGAACTAAGCAGAATAAACTGCAGCAGAAAGCTGAACACAAGATCAGGGGGTAGGAGGTCATGAGATTGAATGTTGCAGTTGCCATTAATCTCTCAAAAGCCCTTGGAGAAAGGAGTTTCACCATGTCTTGACACAGTTTTCCAAGTGCCAAATCATGACCCAAACTCAGATGAATGCTACCAAAAAAAATGACTGAGGCACTATCTGCAAAAACACTTTGGTGCTGCAAAGTGTAGTTGTAGGATGAGTGGGGAGTAATTTTTCTGCCTGCAACAGTTCTGCAAACCACGAGGTAAAAAAGAGCTCGTGGGAACCTGAACCTGCAGCAAAGAGGGGTGGAAAGAGCAGTAAATGATGAGTTTTATTACAGCATGTGTTAATCATCCCTCTAGAAGAAGGACTGGGATGGGGGTGGAGGACTTGGCAGCTGGAGGAAAAGAGAGTTTTGAGATGTATTTGTAATGCTAACTCACATCTGGGATCAATCCTGGAACAGGAACACAGTGTCTGGCTCAGGCAGGCCAGAAGGAAATGTTCTTTGTGGCCAATTTGCATGAAGGACCTGATCTGCTGAGCCAAGGGTGGCCTTCAGAGGTGCCCCTCAAGCAACCCGGGGTCATGGACTACTGCAGATGCCTTCCAAAGGGAGCGGAAAGTTTCTCCATGTGGTTTGTTCTGAGGCTGTGAGGACCTTCCTGCTTGGGCTGCCTGGGAAGAACAGGTCCACCTCTCAATGGCATCCCTTCTCCCAAAATCCCTTGGTGGGATAGGCTGAGCTTGGTGGCCTGGTGGCTCTGGTAGGTGCACAGCAAAGTTGAAAGATGTCTTCCCCTCCACTTTTGCACCCTGAACCCCCATCCCAATACTTCTCTATTCAGCTTTGCCTACTTATCTGATCCCATGTGCATGTCTTTCCCATTGGGATAACTCTCCCTGTTTCAGAGCAGTTATCCCTGGCTCACAGCAGCAAGCAGGGGACCAAGGTGTGGGCATGGGCACCTAGGCACAGTCAGGGATTGCACCGTGATAAATGAGTCATGTATTCCCACACAGAACCTCACCTTCAAATTCCTTTGGAGACAGTTAATCTTGGGAAACCAACATCATTAAATATGGGAGTTTCTGGAGGATACTCAGGGTATGAGGCTTTCCTGCCCTGACTTGCAGAGGGTCTTAGGTTTGGAGAAGATGAGGAGTCTGCACTGGGATAAAATACCCCAGGTTCCTTGGCTGGGTGTTTCCAAGGAGATATCTATCTATCTATCTATCTATCTATCTATCTATCTATCTATCTATCTATCTAATCTATGTGTACACACTGTGCTTTGCAGAAGTTTGAGGGAAGTCAGTTTTTCCTACATTATCTCCTGATGTGCAGGAGATCCTGGCCTTTGCTTTTGCTTTGAGCTTCCAAAATCCACTGTGCATCCCTGTCTGGCTCCATGGAGGTCTGATGCTGACCCCCCACGCTGCTGCAGGTGGTTTGTGTGGACTCCATGGGTGCCCTTTGCAAGCTCAAGTGGTTTCTGCAGCTGAGCAAATAGGAGCAAAGCCTGTTGTGGATTCCTGCCCTGTCTACACGTGGTCTCCTTGCCCTCCCACCAGCAAGGATGAGCAAGGATGACCCTGCTGGGTTCTCCACCCTGAGCAAACAATGGAGAACAACTCTTCTTCTTGGTGAGGGTGGGCTCCATGTGTAGTCCAGGTGCTGCTGCTGACCACTCTTAGCATCCAGGGATGCAGAAGAAAGCAAGTCCTATGCCAAGCCAAGGATGTCTCCTTGCTTCAGCCAGCAAAATCAAGTGGGAGATCATAGCAGCAGGGGCATGGAAGAATGAAGGTTGGATAGATGGCAGCATGACCAGGTTGGGCTTCAAAAGCTGTATTGTTATCTCTACAGATAAGGTTTATTAGTGTGGGGTTATTTTTCTACTGGGGAAACGACCCCACACATAGATGAGTTGGAAAAGAAGTTCTGAAAACCCTTGTGGCACTGTAGGTCTGCAGAAGGGTTTGAGCCTGGCAAATCTCAGTTTCCATCTTCACTAAGGAGAAGACTTAGGGTAGATTTAGACTAGATATTAGGAAGAAATTTTTTACAATGAGGATGGTGAAACACTGGCACAGGATGTCCAGAGAGGTGCTAGACATCCCATCCCTGGAAGCATTCAAGGTCTGGTTGGATAGGACTCTGAGCAACCTGACCTAGTTGAAGATGTCCTTGTTCATGGAAGGGGGCTTGGACAAGATGACTTTTATGACTTCCATAATTCTAAAATTCTAAGACAGGAAAGATGAGCCCAGGGAAGGGCCATCAGACAGGAACCCACTGATTTCCAAGGAGAGTGGTTGTATTTACCCAATCTCTGGGTTCAGCCAAGGGGCCATGGGGCCACCTCCAGTCTGCACCTACTCAAACAAAGAAATAAGGCACCTAGACCCCATGAAACCCAGCACCCCTTCTGACTTCACATGCCACAGGCACCTAGATTTTCTACACACTGCTCAGTTTCCTGCACCTCCTGTATCACCAGCAGGGCCAGGTGCCATGGTCCCAGAAAAATATCAATAAACTGGAGGAAATTCAGAGAAGAACAAAGCAAAATATTATTACAGAGTCAGAGAGACTGGCTTTCTGAGCTAATGTGTTTAGCTTGGCTTAATGGCAGCATAGCAGGGGCTCAGCAACTCAACTGTCTGCAAATATCTGAAGAGTGTAAACACTGAGGACATGAGGGAAATGACTGAGGGGATTTGACAATAGGATGAGAAGGAAAGAGGTGAAGGCACTAACACAGCACTACTGATAACCAGGGCTTAGGTGTCTCCACATATGATTGGCTCAAGCTCCCTCATCCTTGCAGCTGCGCTGTAAGTGTCCATAGCACCCACTGTGGCATGATGGGACTCAGAGAAGCACACACACCCCTTTCAACAGGTTTAATCTCTGAGGATGACAATAAGGAGAAGGTTTCATAGAATCAAAGAATCACAGAATGGTTTGGGTTGGAAGGGACCTTGAGGATCATCTAGTTCCAACCCCCATGCATGGGGCTTGGACACCTCCCACTGAACCAGGTTGCTCAGAGCCCCATCCAACCTGGCCTTGGACACTTCCAGGGATGGGGCCTCTTCAGCTTCTTTGGGCAACCTGGGCCAGTGCCTCACCACTCACACACTAATTGATTTCTTCCTAACATCTAACCTAAATCTCCCCTCTTCCAGATTAAACCCATTACCCCTTGTCCTATCAATACACACTCTGGTGAAAAGTCCCTCCCCAGCTTTCCTGTAGCCCCTTCAGGTACTGGAAAGCCACTATAAGGTCTCCCCAAAGCCTTCTCTTCTCCAGGCTGAACAGCCCTAACTCTCAGCCTGTCTTCATAGAAATGGTTTCTAGATGTTGGTGCGATTTTAAGCTGACAAGGGCAAGAAGTATCTTAGCCCTGCTCCCAGCGGGTCCTCAGGCTGCTCATAACAAGCACATTTTTCCTCACTTACACCCTGTTTTTCTCTTCTACCACCACCAGCTTTCAGTCTAAACCAAAGGATTGAGTGAGAATTCATAGATGAGCCCTTAGAAGGACAGACGTGGCAAGAAATATTTTGCTACTCTGTATAAATTCTACAAAACTATTTAGTCAGAGAAAACATCCTTTAAACTCCCTCCAGTCCCCTAAAACAATTACTTATAGCGTTTCATAACTATGTTTGGATTTTTCAGTTCAAAGTAACACTTACTTTCCAACTGGAAGGGTTAAAACAATAGCTCCAAATCAAAATACTTAATTTAGAGTCAAGGAAAATATTTATTCATCTTTCAAGCTAAGTTCTCCTCCAACTTTGCAGAACTGCCAGAGAACCCCCTTAAACCAAACCATTATGCCTTCTAGGGTGACTCCAAAATGTTTTGACTCCCCAAAGTGATGTTGCTAAACCCCAGACAAGAAGGATATATCCCAGTAGGCACCAAAAAATGGCTTACGGAAGGGAAGATTCAAATTTAGAGTGGCTGCCTATCTATAAATAGTCTGCAGAACTAAAATACATTCCACTTTGGCTGGAAATGCCTTTGGCCTCGTTGTCATAAACACTCCTGCCTTTTATAGTTGAACCAAATATTTGGTTTCTATAGTTATAACCGTGAGTACCCAGTGGGCTTTATTTTTAATCTCCAACAGTGTTTGCATGAAAAGCAGGGCAGCGGTTTGTGGAGACCTCAGTGGAGTCTGGACCACAGGTGCATCATTAAAAATAAACCTGTGAACAGCACAAAAAACCTCTCCCCAAAGCATCCAAACGCACCGAGGTTTGGGTTGTAAACAGCGTTTGGCTTTTAGATGCTGGGCTAAGTGCATTGAGAGAGAAAAAGGCCAAGGAACTGGTGATTGCTAATATAATAATGAGGCTCTGTCCTGCTCATCTGAGGTTCTCAAAGCACTTTGCAGGCATTAATCACCATCCCAGTGGGGCAGGTCGGGGATCGTTGCTCTGAGCACGTTACATGGCGCGGCTGGGGGAGAAGATGTGCATGGCCAGAAAGATTGGAGATGTCCAAGGAGATGAGGTCAGCATTGCTTTTTTTAATATATATCTATAAATGTCTATAAAAGTCACAGCCACCTCCCAGAAACTTGCCTTCAAAGGGGCCTATTTATCTCTCTGACAGCAATACACATGAAAGCCCTATTATTCAGCGCTTAATAAATCAAACACCCATCCTCCCCCACTTTTGGTGGAAGGAAAAGGAAATTAAAGGTGACCTGCTTGGCTTGGAGATCATAGGATGTTCCCCCATCTATTTACAATAACTTAAGGTGGTTAAATCCTGCCTGTGAGAACTAAACAGGTTTCAGTTATTTTTGTGTCCCACCTCAGGATCTCAGGGTGGGAGACTGGGCTTCCCAAGGGATGCTTGGAGGTGATGTCTGTGTCCTCCCAAGCAATGGGCCTGCAAAACCAGCCATCCAGAAGGGCAGTGCTTTCCCTGGAAAACACCTAAATTCAGCTTCTTAGCAAAGCCACAGCTGTTTCACTTAGCAGATCTGGATTTATTATCATACTGGACATGCCAAGAGGATGATGGGGCAGGAAGGGTGAAAGGTAAATCAGCTCGATCTCTGCTTTGACAGGACTGGGCTCACAATGGCCAGGCAAGGATCTGTTTCTCCTGCTTGTGCTCAGGACAGAGGGACATCTTAATGTCACATCCTGTCACATCACTTCTGGCAGCAGAAGTGCCTCACACTTGCTGATGTAGGCATGGCACACTCCTGTGCCCCTTCCTAGTGGACATCCACGTGCCAGCCAACTGGGACAAATCCCCATTTCAGCTCCTCGGTGGACATCCACGTGCCAGCCAGTTGTGTGAAGCTGCATCCAACTGGGACAAATCCCCATTTCAGCTCCTCTACACAGCTACAGAAAGCCAAGGGGGCAAAAAACACCTGAAAATCACAGGGATTTATTACGAGAAGGAGAGTCTTTCTAATTGCCCTCCAATGAGTGTGTTTCTGTGTGACTCATGTGGTCTTGACCTCTTGCTCTCTTGGGGCAAAAGGGTCATGAATTATCCTAGGCTGGGGCTGTCTCCACAGTGCTGGATGGGGAAAATGGATAATTATGAGAGAAAAGAGCTGGCACAAGACACAGCTTGTGGCAGAGAAGCTGAAGACATCTGAGTGCACCCACTCACAGCAGGAGAGAAGCCACCACTACATCCCTTAAATTCATCCTAGAGTGAACCGGGATGTCCCAAATGAGATTAAAACCCTTTCCCCGGCTTTTTCTAACTCACAGAGCCCTCTGGGCAGAATTCAACCAGCACTTTTTGCTCAGAAAAGGGAGTTGAGGCATCTCAACCACCCTGGACTCTTCCAGACCTGGCTCTTTGCTCTTGCTTCAAGGCAGAACCACTGGAAGAATCTCACTGTCCCACTGTGGGCAGGGTGCCTGTTGGCCTCCAAAGGAGATGTGACAATGGTGCATGGACTGTCAGATGCCTCAACTCTCTTCTGCCTTAATTTGTCAAAATTAAGGTGCCACAGAGATTTCTCTTAAAAGGC
>NW_009953960.1:151011-157950 GCF_000747805.2 Chaetura pelagica
GTTCAGCAGAGTGTGATCATGCAGCCTGGAGCACTTATCCTCCCCAGTTCTCTGCAGAAATGCTCCCCCTCTGCGATGGCACAAACCCTCTGAGCACTGTTCATTTGCCTCAGGAGCTAATGAGGCCCTGACACGATGCTCATTAGTGTGTTGCTACCTGCAAACCACGTGTCCGTGGCTTCTGGCATCCCTCCCTCCTCTCTGCAGCATAAAAATGCCTTGCACTTGCTGCATCACTGATTTCCAAACCTGTGGTTGCTCTGCAGTGTTGATGATATTCTTACATTTACCCTCAGCCATCTCACAGCTGCCAGGAATGGGGTGCACAGTAAATTGCTCCCATGATTTAATTACCTCCTTGGATTCCTGACACATTTGCAAGTGGTGGTGGGGAAGCTGAACATCACTGCATCAACCCAGCACTGCCATTTCGGAGCCAAAGCCCTTGCCCCATCCCTGGTTGGGACAACCTCAGCTTGTAAAACTGATGTGTTTTGGGGTGTTTGGGGCCTTAAGATGGCTGTGTGCTTGGCCCAGCAGCCAGGAGGGGCTCCAGGAACCCATGCTCACAGCTTTAGGGGAAATTCTTACGGAGTGGTGGAAGGGGTTTTTCTCATCTGTAGGTTCACAGAAAGTGTGGTCCTAGGATGGGACACCCTTAGGGATGATAAAGCAAGACACATGCCCAGTGTCTGCTACATGCAACAAACCCATCTCTTGTAAAAACTGCTGTGTTCACCTTCTTTCACCTCTCACAGTATCCCTCTGGTTGTACAAAGTCACCTTCTCCCACCCCACACATTTCAGCATCCTGGTGTTGCTCCCCAAGAGGGGTTCCTACAGCAACTGGGAAGCTCCTCCAGGGAGCTTTGAGGTTTGTTTGGGGAATAATGTGAAAATACTGATAATTGCATTCATTACTTCATCATGTGGTACCATGCAGAGCATCCGGGAACCATCCAAGGTTATATAAGAGTATATAAGAACCCCACCCCAGGAAGGATTTGTTTGTATTTCCTATGCACAGCCTCACTGAATGAGTAAATGTCCTTTGCCTGCAACTTTGTTGATCAAGGTTGGATGAAAAGCTCATCTAGGATGCCATACATGAGCAAGAATGATGGCTGTTCTCAGAATAAGACTCTTATACCTTGGCTGTAGCTCAGGTGCAGAGACCTATTCCCAGTGTGTCCCAGGCTCTCATGTGTCCAAAAGCTTCATGCAATTTGGAACAGTTCAAAGAAATGGGATTTTTTGCATTTTTCAAGGCAGAAATAAATTAACTACAAGAGTTTGAAGTGAAGCTAGAGGATGTGGCTGCTCGCAGGGAGCTCTTGGTCTTGGGCTAGGACAAGGGAGTGGGATAGTAATGCCTTTGTGGGCAGGTCCCAGAAGTAGGAGCAGCAGGGAGTTGATGCAGGTTTTATATTCAACAAGTTGTGATTTCAACAGCCAAACCTGCTGCAGTCTGGCCCAAGCCACTGCTGCAGCAGAAACACAGATTTAGGGTCAGATTCTCACCTCAAACACTCAAGCTAACACCCAGATAACCTCCACTGGTTTTCAGTTCTCCTGGATTTAAGTCTCCACTGAAGAGGAGTTGCAAGGACCACCACAGCCATTGAAAGCTCCAACCCCCTGGCACTTTTCCAGATGCTGCAACAATTTCCCTGTCACTTGCCTCAGTCATAAGTGCTGCTACAAGAAAGCTGTGGCTCAACAGCAGCCACCTCCCATCTACTGAGTCGGTGATACCTCCCAGTTTTCCAGAGGAAGATCTGGAAACCTTCTCACATCTGGGAGGTTTTAGCTTGGAGATGCTGAACACCCAATGCTTACAACATCCTCCCACAGACCACCCAGGATCTGCTGGCCTGGGTTATGGTCAAAGGTCTTCAAACTTTTGTCTAGTCCTGGATGCATGGCTGGTATCATATGTCCCAGGGAAAGGTGGAGGAATCCCAAAGCTCCCAAGGCTTTTCATCTGTATTTTAAAGTCATTAAAAAGTGGATAATCTCCACTTCCATAAAAGCACCAGCTCCCTCCAGGAGTGTCTTTGGTTGCTGTGTTGAGCCAGGGCAGTCCCAAAGTCAGCTCTGTAATGGACCAGGAGCTGGCAGTGAAAAGTGGCATTTTGAAAACTCATCCCAAGGTCTGCAGGGATGGGGCTGACCTGCAGCAATGGATGTGTGCCCCTGAAAAGCTGGTGATGATTTATTTAACATGTGGCCCCTCCTGTGCCCGTCACACAAACCCTGCAGGAGGCCTGACAAGTTATTTTATTCTCTTCTCATTTTATTTCTTTGTTGTCCGTATTTTGGAAACTTAACATTGATTTTTTAAATTATTACTATTTGTTTCTTTTGTAAGAAATGCCCACTGCAGCAGCTCTTTGCCCAGACATATTGTTTTTTGTGTTGTTTTGTCTGCCAGCTCCCTGAGGACACTAAGAGAGTGGTTATATGAAGGGCCCTTCGGATGAGCCTCAGGCATGGCAGGGAGAAATGGTGAGAAGATTTCACATCTTGCCTTCTGCACCCAAATCACAGAATTGTCAGGGTTGGAAGGGACCTCTGGAGGTCATCTAGTCCAACTGCCCTGCTAAAGCAGGATCACCCAGAACACATTACACAGGACTGTATCCAGGTAGGTGTTGAATATCTCCAGAAAAGGATCACAGAATCACAGAATCCCAGGGGTTGGAAGGGACCTGGAAAGCTCCCCCAGCCCAACTCCCCTGCCAGAGCAGGGGCACCCAGAGCACATCACACAGGAACGTGGCCAGGGGGGTTGGAATGTCTCCAGAGAAGGAGACTCCACAGCCTCTCTGGGCAGCCTGGCCCAGGGCTCTGTCACTCTCACAGCAAAGAAGTTCTCCCTGAGATTCACATGGAACCTCCTGTGCTCCAGTTTGCACCCAGTGCCCCTTGTCCTGTCACTGGACATCACTGCACAAAGCCTGGCTCCCTCCTCCTGACACTGCCCTGAACGTGTTTGTAACCAGGGATGAGGTGGCCCCTCAGTCTCCTCCAAGCCCAACAGACCCAGCTCCCTCAGCCTTTCCTCAGCAGGGAGATGTTCCCCTCCCTCCAGCATCTCTGTGGCTCTGCCCTGGGCTCTCTCAAGCAGTTTCCTGTCCTACCTGAACTGAGGGGCCCAGAACTGGACACAATATTCCAGATGCAGCCTCACCAGGGCAGAATAGAGGGGGAGGAGAACATCCCTTGACCTACTAACCACCCCCTTTCTAATCCATCCAGGATGCCATTGGCCTTCTTGGCCACAAGGGCACATTGCTGGCTCATGGTCATCCTCCTGTCTACCAGGACCTCACCTTGTGTCCCTTTGCATCAATGGGAACAAGCAGGAGTAAGATGAGAGGTGCCAGCTGCAGCCACATACTCCCTCTTGCCCATGTTAAGCATCAACACCCTCAAAATCCCATTTATTAAGTTATTTCACCTACCAGTCGTGTGACCTGAGGTGCTGCCCTGTTCCTAACCCACCTTCACAGCATCAACACCTGCAAAGTCACATTTTGCTCTCAGACACCTTCAGACTCTACGAGACATCCCATCTCACCCTCTTCATTCCTAACCTCTCGCCTGCCACGAGCGAGCAACGCAGGATTTCTCCCAGCCCTCCTCTTTTGCCAACAACTCCCTCTTTGCCTGTCATCTCTGATGATAGATCTCCAGATATTTTGGGGGCAGGAGGAGGGAGGGTTGAGAGGAAGAGACAGTTCTGCTTCGGATCAATGCATCACCACTGAATGAGAACCAGAGGGCTGCACTGGACGTGCCCTGGAGAGCTGGCTGATCCATCCCCTGTCAAATCCGAGGGTCCCTGTGGAGGAGCTGTCTAGCAAAGCCAGGCAGCTCCCAGTTATTTTTAGGAAGAGCTTCCCTCCTGTGTTGTCCCTTTCATGCAGCAGGAAATCTTTTCTTGGACGTTTTATTTAAAAAAAAAAAAAAAAGAAAAAAAAGAGCACAAAACAACCAAAAAACCCACCTCATTTCCTGGAGTCTTCCTCTCTGCCTCACTCCTTTCTTCCCATTTTCCCTGCTTTGGGTTTTGTTTTTTTTTAGGGCAGGAGACTAATCAGCTTTCCCCCTACCACCAGCTCCCATCCTTGCATGCCAGCATGGATCTCCACTGCATTCACAGCTGCACCATGGGAGGCATTAAATGCCCTGGGTACCCTCCAGCATTCCCAGGAAGCATCCTCATGCAGGTCCTACCCCTAATGCCACTCAACATCCAAAGCCATCTTTGGCCAACAATGGAGCCAGCTCTTGGGGTGCAGCAGGAGGGCTCCTCTTCCACATCCATATGCTCCATCTGAAAACATCAACTCTCTTTCTATAGGAAGGCAGGTTATCCTGGGGCAGAGGAAATGTTTCCTCTTCCTGGCAGGATGTTTGCAGTGAGCCCAGAGTGAGGTATGTATAGAAACCTCCCGACACGGCTGTACCTCTGCGGAGATTTCAGCCAGTATCTCCCAGTAAATAGCTTTAATCTGTGCTAGGGCCCCCAGAGCAGAACAGAGCCAGCCTCAGGACATCTTTGATATCCAAAGACAAACATTAAAAAATAACATCCTACCCTTGCCAAAATTGGGCAGAAGGTTCCCTACTAGCCACAGCGATCAATGAAACTGGGGGGGATCCCTATGGGGAGATCTCCATACCTGGGATGCCATGAATCCATGGAGATGGTGTGCAGATCTGGCCAGAAAGGAGGTTTTATCCCCCACTTCAACTGAATTTCCCACTTGAGTAAGGAAAATCAAAGCCCCTCTGTGACCATATATATATATATTTAATATTAAATTGTTCTGACACCAGAAAATTATATATCAAAGAATTCCCACCTCGGCCTGTTAAAACAATTGAGATTTCAGCCTTTCATCTAATTTAAAGCATAATTTCTGATGAGCAGCTCCCCAGGGCTCAAGACAAGCCTTCTTTCTAGGCTCTGGGAAAAGTACCTGACTTCAAGGTTGGCAGACAAAACTTTTAAGAAAATCAGCCCTTTAGCAGCAGGAAACTTCCCTCAGCTACACAAAGAGGTTTCAAGAGCTCTTTGACAAGATCTTTGATCCCTCTTCTAGTACAACACACTGGAGATTTACATGAGTGCTCTGGACTATTCAGAACAAACTAAAACCCCAAGAAATTCAGGGCTCAGGAAGGAGTTTTTCCCTGTGTAGCTAAAATTTAGGGATTTGGGAACTTCAACCCCAAATGTTGATAAATCATTAGATAAATCAGAGCTTCACTCTTTTGGTCAGCAGATCACATCAATATCACTTGCACAAAGTGATAAAGCAGGGGATGAGAGAGAACCTCTTTTGGATGCTGAAAAAAACAACCCTTTAGGTGCTCACTTCTAGTCCCTCTGTGGCTGAAATTATTTTATTTACCTCTATTTCACTCTCAACATGAACCCACATCCCGTGAGATCCAGCTCCGTGTAGCTCTGTTAATCCTTGTGGCTTCTTGGGGAGGGGCTTTTCATCAGAGAAGACAGTGATAGGACAAGGGGCAATGGTCTTAAACTGAGAGAGGGGAGATTTAGGTCAGATATTAGGAAGAAGTTCTTCACTCTAAGGGTGCTGAGGAACTGGGATGTGTTGCCTAGGGAGGTTGTTGATGCCCCATCCCTGGAGGTTTTTAAGGCCAGGTTGGATGAAGTTTTGTGCCACCTGGTCTAGTGGTTCCTTGCTCATGGCAGGGGGGTTGGGATGGGATGATCTTTAAGGTCCCTTCCAACCTTAATGATTCTATGATTCTAATCTTCAGGGATGAAAAGCAGGGAGCCAGAGGGGTGGGATGGTGAAACACAAGGTGTCCATACCCTTCAAATGGTTTTGATACTTCAGGCAAAGCGAAGTAAACAAAATATTTTAGAAGTTTTCTGCAACACAAATAAAAATAAATGGTTTTGGAAAATGGTTAAATAAATGGTTAAATAAATAAATGGTTTTGTTTTTTTCCTTTTTCTTTTTCTTTTCCTTTTCTTTTTCCTTTTCTTTCTCTTTTTTTGGAGTAAATCATTCCTACGTCCTGTCACCCTCCTGTGGGATGTGCTTGTAGTGGTTCATGGCTGGTTTTACCACTAATGATGGGTCAGTCTGTCGACGTTTATTTTAATTTTATGACCTTTACGAGAAACTCTTGTGTAGCCATGATGAAAATAGCAGCTGTCTCCTGTTTGGGCTGAGGCAAAACCATCTGACACCAACACAGACATCAGAATTAAAAACATTATCCTTTTTAAGTTATTACATAAACACCATTTGCCTAAAGACATCAACCCAAGCAAATGTTGGACTGACCCAGTGCTCCTGGATTTCCCTCCAAGCCCTGCCCAGCCAGGCAAGGGACCCAGCAGCTTATCTTCCCATAGGGATTTGCAGAGGGCAGGGATAGGGAGGATGGCTTAATTCATGCCAGGTGGCCAGAAGCCTCCAAGACATGATGTACTTATGAACTGTATCTCCAGCTTTCTTGGCAGTTAATGATTGGACTTGGTGATGTTAAAGGCCTTTTCCAATGAAAATGATTCAATGATTCAAATTTCTGCTGTACATATCCCCAGGGCTGATCCTTGCATGGCCTCATTGTTGTCAGTGTGGAAACTCAGACCCATATGCATGAATAGCTGGAAGTTGCAGGGGAGGTCTAGATTGGATATTAGAAATAATTTCTATACTGAAAGACTAGTCAGACACTGTAACACCCTGCCGAGGAAGGTGGTGGAGTCACCATCATAGAATCATAGAACTATTCAGGTTGGAAAAGTCCCTTGGCATCACCCAGTCCAACCACCATCCCTACTCTTCAAAGTTCTCCCCTAAACCACATCCACCAACACCACATCCAAACCACCCTTCAACACACCCAGGGATGGTGACTCCACCACCTCCCTGGGCA
>NW_009953960.1:158025-165192 GCF_000747805.2 Chaetura pelagica
CTTGTTCTGTCACTGATGACCTGTGAGAAGAGACCAGCACCAACCTCTCTACAATGACCTTTCAGGTAGTTGTAGAGACTGATGAGGTCTCCCCTCAGCCTCCTCTTCCTCAGACTAAACATTCCCAGCTCCTTCAAGGGTTCTCCATCAGATTGATTCTCTAGGCCCTTCCCCAGCTCCGTTGCCTCCTCTGTCCTCGCTCCAGCCCCTAGAGATCTCTCTGGAATTGAGGTGCCCAAAACTGGACCCAACACTCCAGGTGTGGCCTCCCCAGTGCTGAGCACAGGGGGACGGACAATCACCTCCCTGCTTCTGCTGGTCACACCATTTCTCAGACAAGCCAGGATGCCATTGGCTTTCTTGGCCACCTGGGCACACACTGGCTCATGTTCAGCTCCTGGTCAATGAGAACCCCCCGGCCCTTTCCTGCCAGACACTTTCCAGCCACACTTCCCCAAGCCTGGAGTGTTGCCTGGGGCTGTTGTGGCCCAAGTGCAGGACCCAGCACTTGGCCTTGTTGAAGCCCAGACCATTAACATTAGCCCAACAATCTCATCTATCCAGTCTCTCCGTAGAGCCTCCTTATCCTCATGCAGATCAATACTCCTGCCACCCTTGGAGGTGTTCAAGAAACATGTAAATGTGACACTTCAGGGCATGTTCTAGAGGCTGAGCTTGTGGGGTATTTTATGCGTGTGCTTTTTGGTGGGGTATGTGTGGGTGTGTGTTTCTTCGGGTTGGTGTTTGTGTTGGTGGTTTTTTTGTTTGTTTGCTTGGGGTTATTTTGTTTTGGGGTTGGTTGGTTTTTGGTTTTGGTTTGTTTGGGTTTGTTTGTGTTGATGGTTACATTCTGTGATCTCAGAGTTCCTTTCCAACCAAGACAATTCTGTGATTCTGTGAATTTTGTACCAGTCCCATGTGAACACAGAGAATGGCCCACAGAAATGAACAGTGGGCCTGTGGGAAGGGATGGAGACTTGCTTTGCTGCTCAGAATGGTCCAAATCCTACTATAAGAATAGTTTCCAGGCACCTGATATTCAGAAAGGATCAACTACCTCCATAAGGAAACCCAGGTGCTTCCTAGCACCACTGTGGGACTTGCTCCTCCTACCAACTGCTGAGGGGTTTTTGTTTGGAAACTTTCATGTGAATGAAGTTCTGTTTGTGGAAAATTACATCACTTAGGCTGAAGAAGACTTCCTGCTTTTTTGTTGTCTATCTCATGACTGCTGTCCCTCTGCAACACACTTGCTTCAGTATTTTGGTTTTTGCTGCATTAGTGGGATCAGAGGCCCAGGGGTGTAAGGGCACAGGTCTGAGGGCATGAGGACAACATTGCCTTCTTGGCTGAACTTCTCCCTTCTCATTGCGTCCCCCCAGCCTGCTGCTTTTGCCAAAACACACATCATTAAGAGTGGCAGGTTGATGGGACATTTCAAAGACCTCAGCCCAGGTCCTACCCCAAATGCTTCCCAACACAGGAAGCCACCTTGTTAACTCTCAGGTCCTGAGAACTTAAAAAATGTGGAAAATCTGCATCCTCTCAGCAAATCCAGCAACCAGCTCCTCTTTCCAAAGGCTTGGGCTAAAATCCCAGGTTCTGAATCCTCCCAACTTCAAACACACAACTAGTGGCTCCATCATGAAGACACGAATATACCTGGCTCTGAAGGCAGATGAGCTGCTGAACTGAAGGGTTTAACAAGGTAACTGGGGACAGGTTTTAACCTCAGAAAGGCTTCAGATGCTTACACAGCACTAATGATCAGATAATTTAGAAATATTTCAGACCTGACAACATTACACACTAGCTCCAGCTGCAATTTAGAGCGTGTTATCAGGTTTTTCATTGCTTTTTCCTTGCTGAGATGGATTCCAAGCTTGCCATTATTACAGCCATTACTTGCCTGATTTTAATGGTGTGTGTGTGTGTGTGTGTGTGCTTGCAGCTGTCACCACGGGCTGAAAATATATTCTTTATGTCAAACTGCACAGGAGACATTTCCTCCTTGAGTCACTGACAGGTCACCTCCCCAAACCAATTAGCTAATTGTCTCATATCATTCCCTGAAGAGCAAGAGAAATGAGTGACTTGTGAATGAACTCTGCCCATAGAGAGAGCTTGTTCTCTCTCTCTCCCTCTCTAACTTTTTTTTTTTAAAAACCTTAATTTAATCTGTTGGCCATTCCAACAAACGAGGCAGTGTGCTTGCCCATTCTGTGCATGCTGACTCTCTGCCAGCCTGTCTTATTATTTATTTTTTTAAATAAAGAGGAGTAAAAATTAATAGTGTTTCTTTCCTAGTATATCTAGACAACTTGATGCAGCAAAGAGAGTCACCAGCAACCATTAGCGCTGGGTCCTACTCCCAGATTTGCCATCAGCTCTTCCCTGCTTCAGCCTGAGCCTCAAGAGAGCTGGAGAGGCTCTGGCTTAATGTAAGGACACACTCGTGGTTGTTCTGGCTTCCACCAACCAGGTTAGAAAGTGCTTCTTTACTTGGCAGAACTGCTCCTCAGGCAAAGACCTTCTGGGCCTTTATGAGCATACCAAGATTTCCCTCTTATTTCTATTTCTCTTCACCCTGCAAAAGCAATGCAAGAAGGGGAAAGATAAAGAAAACACACTGCTCCTTGCTGCATATCATAGAATCATAGAATTATAGAATCTTAGGGGCTGGAAGGGACCTCGAGAGATCATCTAGTCCAACCCCCCTGCCAGAGCAGGGTCACCTAGAGTACATCACACAGGAACGCATCCAGGTGGGTTTTGAATGTCTCCAGTGAGGGAGACTCCACAACCTCCCTGGGCAGTCTGTTCCAGTGCTCTGTCACTCTTACAGTAAAAAAATTTTTTCGGATATTCACCTTGAACCTCCTATGCTCCAATTTACACCCATTACCCCTTGTCCTATCACTGGTCATCACCGAGAAAAGCCTAACTCCATCCCCCTGACACTCACCCCTTACATATTTGTAAACATTGATGAGGTCACCCCTCAGTCTCCTTTTCTCCAAGCTAAAGAGACCCAGCTCCCTCAGCCTTTCCTCATAAGGGAGATGTTCCACTCCCCTAATCATCTTCGTAGCTCTGCGCTGGACTCTTTCGAGCAGTTCCCTGTCCTTTTTGAACTGAGGGGCCCAGAACTGGACACAATACTCCAGATGCGGCCTCACCAATGCAGAATAGAGGGGGAGGAGAACCTCTCTTGACCTACTAATCACACCCTTTCTAATGCACCCCAAGATGTCATTGGCCTTCTTGGCCACAAGGGCACATTGCTGGCTCATGGTCATCCTCCTGTCTACCAGGACCCCCAGGTCTCTTTCACCTACACTGCTCTGCAGCAGGTCAGCCCCCAACCTGTACTGGGACATGGGACATATCAACCAACTTGTGTGGTGTATTACACAGAGGACTGAGGGCAGATGTGGCTTCATGTGCAGTGGCATGGAGAGAGGAGCCCTGTTTTGCTGGCACAGTTGGGCATGTAAGTGGACCAAGAGGTATTTGCTGGCCTTGCCACACCCATTATAGAGGCAGCTATGGGGGTAGATCCTGAAGGATAAAACCCTGTGTGCTGCTGAACTCCACAGAGAAGCCCAGGGACACCTCCCGGACAGCCAGGTGTTACTTAGAGCACAAATATCATGGCTGAAATGTTCCAACAAAACTGAAATATCTGTTGCCACACCCTTCTGCATCCTCCTCTGACCCTGTGCACTTCTGTAGTAAGAGCCCTAAATCACCCCTGACCAACCTGATGTCCCTCTCTGGGAAGATGACTGGCTTGGTGAGAGCAGCGGGTGATTCTTATCAGGATTACATCAGCAATGTTTTCTTTCAAAATATCACCCAGAAAGTCCCCATGGAGAAACTGGTGAAATATGGGCTAGATAACTAGACAGTGATGTGGGTATCACTGGGATTTGACTGGCTGGAAAGTAGCTTTACCCACCAGACTGGGAGGTCCTGGTGGAGACCAAGTTGACTGTGAGCCAGATACATGACCTCACAGCAAAGAAAGTTACCAGCCTCCTGGGTTGTTTTAGGCTGAGCATTGCCTGCAGGTGGAGGGAGGGGACCCTTCCCTTCTGCTCAGCCCTGGTTGGACACATCCAGATCCTGTGACCAGGATCTGGGCTTCCCAGTACAAGAGAGACATGGAGTCCAGCAAAAGGCCAACAAAGGTGATTAAAGGACTGGAGCATCTGACATGAGGAGCGGCTGAGAGAGCTGGGACTGTGGAGCCTGGAGAAGAGGAGGCTCAAGGGAAAAGCTTAAGACTGGATGAGGGTAAATTTAGATTAGAGGAAATTAGGAGGGAATGCTTCATTATGAGGGTGGCAAGACACTGGCACAGGCTGTCCAGAGAAGCTGTGGAGGCCCCATTTCTAGAAGTGTTGAAGGGCAGGTTGGATGGGGCTTGCCTCATAGGGATGTGAAAAGGATAAATATAGGAAAGACCTTGATTTGCTGAGGTACACCTCTAATGGAGGTTGTAGGGATATAACTCCAATGGTCAGGGATGGTTGGCACAGGGATGTGACCCACCAATGCATTTTTCAGGCTAGGCATTGGTGGATCTGAAATAAAACCAACAGTCATCACAGGAGAAACACCCTGTAAAATGACATTTGCTGACTCTACTGGGTTTTTGAAGGGGTGGGAGGGAAGATGAAATAAACTGACAGCAGACAGCAAAATGTCTTAAGGTTGGGAGGGATATGAGAAGAAATAAGGAAAAGGTGGTCCTTGTGATTCTAGAAACACTCCTAACAGCTACAGATTTTAATCCTTAGTTGAGCACTCCCCTGGCTGGGCTGAACTTGGTTTCCTGCAGCACCCTGACCCCGTTGGCAGAGACCCAGCTGGCCCATGCTTGGATGCTCGTTAAAACAGCATCCAGAGGGTGAAGCACATTAGAAGAACCTGCCTTGACACATGGCTATCCACAGTCACTTCTTTTCCTTTGGAAAATGCTAAGTCACTCTTTAGCAAGAGGCCAGGCAAGGGGTTGCTTAGGAACTAAATTACTTCTCATTCTTAGACAGTGATGCTAGCTGGCACCCGGGGCAGTGTGGAAGCCTTCAGAGAGGGGCTGGGGCATTGGGGAAGCCGTGAGCAATGTCTGTGGGGTCATCCCAAAGACCAAGATCAGCAGCAATCACCACTCCCTGCTCCTCTAGGCACTGGGCTCTTGCAGGAAACCTGTGGGTTTGCTCTGGAAGAGCAGCCCTGAAAAGCAAGAGAAGCCTAAATTAAAAAGAGTTTTGATAATATCACAAGAGGTGGTGCACAAGCCCACGTACAGTCTTGTGGTTTCTGCTGCCACCGTGTCCAACAGGAGGAAGGAAGGACGTTTCAGGATGAGTGACCTTTCATCTGGGATTTCAAAACACTCGAGAGGCGCGGATGACGCGTGGTACCCTGCGTCGTCAGCTGCATCTTCAAGTCACTCACAAGACTTGTCCTCCTTCAGATAAGAACACTGATGAGAAATATTTTCCTCTAAATGCCTTTGGGAAAAGTTAAAAAACTTTAAGAGACCAGAATCGCCCTGGAGGGACCAGCTGCTACAGCAGCTTCTCAGAGAGAAGTTGCGCCGACGAGGCTGCCCGGTCCTCGCGCCGTCTGCTCGGGGGAAGCTATTTCAAGGGAATCACGTGAAGAAAGACCGATGAGTCAACACTTGGGGCCTGATGAAGCAACGAAAGCTGCAGGAAGCAGCCAAACTGTCAGATTTCCACTGTATGTACTCTTGGGGAAAGGACTGGTTTGACTGAGCCACACAGGAAAACTTTGGAAGCAGCAAGGTAGGGATTCGAGAAGTGAAAGTCCCTTTTTCCTTCTCTGCTGAGATACTCCAGCAGCTCACTTTGACAGCCCTGTTCAACATTTTATACCATTAACATTTGATGTAAAACATGCCCAGCTTCCAGGTTTTGTAAGAAAGGAAATCCCTCTCTTTACCCAGCAGTTTTTTGGGATGTGCAGTCTCTGGAGGCTTTGGGCAGGAGGTGAAACTGGTCTGAGGGATGAGCAATTGATAAGGAGCTCATGGGCAGAGAGCTGCCAGAGATAAACTGTTGTTCCTGCATGATTTTCTAGATGAGAATAGGGAGTTGGATACCCATCTTCCACTGAGCTCGAGATCCACCTTCAGAGATCCATTTGAAAAGCCAGTCTACACCACTGAGATTGGACTGGATCATGTCCTGCTAGATCTTCCTGCAAGTTCAAGTTGGTTCCTTTTATCCCAGAACAGCTTTGTACTCCAGCAGATGGAGCTTCCCACAAAACATTTCATCATACAAGCAAATTAACAAAAAAACCCAAGGACAAAGTCAGACATCTAACAATGCTCTCTGAACAGCACTTTCAGAGGTGGTACTTCTTAGCACCTTCAAAGGTGGGGGAGAGGATGACCACAGAAAGAAAAATCACACTACAAAACCAAATAATAAATTCTCAAAAGACTTGGCACCATTGCCCATGTAACCCTGAGCCCAGCAGACCAGCACTGATGTCTACCATCTGAAAGGGATAAATCAGAAACTCTTCATTGCAGGGACTTTGCACTTTGGTGCTTTACATGGAGCAGAGCTTGTCACAAGAAAGCCAGGGCACTCAACTAGGCCCTTTCACGTGTCAGTCCTCTACTGTTTTATAGAGCATTGTGGCTGTGCTCAGGAACCAGTGGGACCTGGGATCAAACATGGTATCTCCTGTAAGTGTTCCCTCCCATGTGCTTAGGGACATGGTTTAGCACTGGACTTGGTCCAGTTAGCGTAATGGTTGGACTTGATGATCTTAAAGGTCTTTTAACAACCAGAATGATTCTGTGGTCTGGCAGGACTCGGATGGGAGATGCACACACTGAAGGAAAATTATTCCCTAATGGACAAAACCACAGCTCACCAACTTGAATAAGAAAGGGATGGGGCCAGTAAGTTGGTCCTCTCCTCAGTCACCCTCGTTGCCTCCCCTCCTGAATTCTTCAGGACCATGGATTCACATGGACCATCATCTCTTACCTCAAGGTACCCCAACAACCTCAAGCCAATCCCACAGGTACAAGAGAAACTGCAAGGTTCCCAGGACAACCAACTAGATCAGCTAGAAACCAGCTCAGAGGAGGTCTGCACTGGGCATGGCTTGTGT
>NW_009953960.1:165556-188035 GCF_000747805.2 Chaetura pelagica
CATAGGTCTTCTCACCCATGAGTGGGCATCACAGCAGACTCACATGCAGAGCCTCCCAGACAGTGATTTGACTTGCACGCCTGTAACATGATCAAGCCAAGATGATTCACTTCACTATTAAATCCTCATTTAGTGTCCTTGCACCAGCTCTGAGCCAGAAAACAAAATAACTGTCTAGAGAAAGAGCCCAAGGAGAACTCAGCTGGCTATGGCAGGTGCTTGAAACTCAGTGGAACAAGCCAGCTTGCAAACCCTTGTCTCCCTCTTTATCTGGGTCAGGATTTTTTTTGGCCAAGGAAGCACAGATGTCAAGGACTAGCAGATGCAACAGTAGATCTGCATCACTACCTCTCTGCTTTCCAGAGCAACACCCTCAGGCTCACTTCACTCAGGTCCACCTCACAGGTTGGAGATTTAAGTTGGAGTCCTCCAGACTCCTGGGTGGTGTAAAGTTAGCTTCACAAGGTGGTTTAATCAATGAGTGGTCTTGATACTATAAGGAAAAGGATAAAGCTGAAACCATTTTCCACTCTGCTAACCCCCTGCCCTATTCCAGATGTACCCCAAATACTCTGTTTTTCCCTCCAAAATTGCTAAAATCCTGTGGTTCTCTCTTTTTGTAACACTCCTCCTTCCTAACAGCTGTCTCAGCATTCTCAGGGGTTTAATCCAATATATTTTCGCACCTCTCAGCTTGCTATCAGCCAAGCTTCACAGCTTCTCCTCGGGATGCACCACCCCCAGGTAGACAAAGCTACATGCACTGCTCCTTCTCCACATCCCTGTGGGATTTCAGAGGATTTATTTCTACTTCTTTGCCACTGCAGAAACCCAGGAAAGTGTTTAGCACGGATACAACTCGGACTTCAGTGCCTGCAACCAGCTTCACTGAATGGTGCCATGACATCATTCTCCCTTTGAAAAAAACTCTGCCATCCCCAGCTCAGGGTGAAGGGTAGAAACCATCCACACAGACTTCCAAGTTGTTTCCCAAACAACCTCCTTTTGCCTGCCAAGGGCAGCTCCCATCTGCAGGGCCATGTTCACTGTGCCGCGTACCAGCCCTGCTCCCCGCAAAGGGCATGGGAAAAGGCAGTGGGAGGGCACACAAAAATGCGAGGGTGGGAACATGGTGGGGGAAGGAGTGGGAGAGTTTGACCTGAGATTTGTTTGCTCAGCATCTTGTCTCTGGATGAAGCAATGTTTCACTTGTGGAAAGCAGGAGAGAAAGGAGATTGGGAGGAACAGCTTAAACGCAAGAATAAATTTGGGATAGAGGGAAGGAGGGGGCAGCTCTTTGCTCCCCAGCCTTTAAGTCCAGAAGCCAAGTTTTCTTGCATTGTGCCCATTTTGCCCCCACAATGAGGAGGTCGTGGGGTAAGAAAAGAGGATTCAGTGAGACACTCCAATCTGTTTCCTCAGGCATGGATTTCTGGGGGTCATGGGAAGAGGACGGATGGTCACCCTGGGGACCACGGTATCTTAAAGTAAGGGGTTTAGATGAGGCTTTTAAAGGCTTCCTTTGACTCCACTATCCTCACACTTGTTCATCCAAAAAACAGGCTGGGAGGACTTGCATCAGGCAGAAAAGATTTCCCTTCCCTGTATTTACACAGCCCTGAGTCCATCTGAAAGGCATCACCCCCACCCTCCTCACATGATTCCCAAGCTCTCAGATATGCTTAATAAAAAAAGAAAGAAAAAAAAACAACCAACCCAACACAAAACCAAACCACCACTCAGCAAGCAATATGTTACAAGGACACATGTTTTTGTGCTCACTTGAGCTAAACCTCCTCCACAATTTTTCCTTTAGCCAAATGTTCCTGAGTAGGAGCACTGGAAAAATAAACTCCCCCGGCTCAGCGGGACACGGGCGGGCGGCCGAGCCGAGCCCCGGGAGCTCCTGGCTGTGGTCAAACCCCTGGAAGCCCCTTCCCAGTCCCCTTCAGCACAGTCCCCTCCACTTTTACTGGAAACAAGTGTCTATTGTCCCCTGTAAAGACTGAGAAGCAGCTCAGTGGGGTAAAAATATAATTAAAAAGGACTTCAGCCTTTGTTTTTGCTCTCTTGGTTTTTGCTTTTACCTTCCAAGTCCACATAAAGCTCCAGCTTTTGCCCTTCTGCCTGCATTGCTTTTAAGCCTAGATAAGTATCTCTGAAATAACACCATGAGAAAATTATTATCATTATCACCTCCAGAACAGGTCTCTCCTATTATTATTTTTTTTTTTCCCCTTTTTTTGCCTTGCAGCACTGCTCCAGCTCACCATGGGCTGGGGGGTTTTGGGTGGTAAAATGTGGGGGGAGCAACACGTTGCTGGATTGAAGGTGGTGTGAAAGCCAGCAGGCTGGCTGGAATAAAGACCTGGGTAGCACTTGGTTTCCAGGGCACAGCTGAAGTAGTTCAAAGCAAGCATGTGCCAACAATTGCAAGGTCCAAACTGCCTTTTAGGAAGAAATCATGGTCAGCTCCATCAGGCCATGCCTGCAGCTGATGCCCATCTGGTTTCTTTGGTACCTCTGATTCCCCATGTGGGATAAATACACTGATTTCTCCAAGGAAACAGCTTCTGTGATCCTTGCATGACATTTGTTGCACATATGCCAATTAATACTAATAAATATGCTAGCACTGTTGCTGAAAGGATACACAGAGCGATAAAAAACAAACAGCACTTAGGAAGGACAAGGAGAATAAAAGATGGCAAAGGAAAGCAGCAGCGTGGAGTTAACAATCTGAGATCAAACTGGAGGAACTAATGGCCCCTTTTTCATGATGCAGTTAAGTCTATGAATATTGAAAACCTCGTTCAGAAATCCTCCATCAGGGAGACCCCTGGCAAGTCTAACAAGTGAAGACAAAAATTAGCAGCTGCTTCCCCTGGGGAGACAGGGACACTGTTAGAGGCTGGCTCATAAAATGGCCACAAGGATGAGAAAACCCTATTATGTTCAGTCTCCTGCTGCAGGATGAAAGCCAGCCCAGAGTGGACACAAAAGCCCAGCATCCCTGGGGCAAAAGCCCCCAGAAGCCAAATTCCACTCAGGCTCAGCAGCATCTGCCCCATCCTCACCCCCCCGAGTGCCCATGGAGGGGGATGGTGAAGGGCTCTCCAACATGTATCCATCCCAGAGCCATTTTGAGCCAGACGAGGACCCCAAGAGCACATTGATCAATTTTATTTCCAGCAGACAAGGCCTTCCCCGTTGCTAAAAATAACCCCATAAAGGCTAATTCAGCGTATCCTCACAAGTCAGATGAATCCATCCAAGCAGTCTGGTACTGCCTGGTTTTCTGTGCTCTGTATCCTTTGGTTGTGGATCCAGACAAGGCATGCAGTTAAAGACTGGCTGCTTGTCCCCCTGACCCTGCTCCAAGGCATCTGCATTTGCCATCAGCCCATTTTATGGCTGGTTCCTTTTATTTCTATGGCATCTGCCATTAAACAAGACTATTTAATGCAACAGGAAATTGAGGTTCACCTCGATGTTGCTGGGTACCAGCAAGTTTGAATATGCATGGGAGGAGGAAAGGACTTTGAGAGCATCCTTGGGCAGAAGCTGCCTGAAGCAAGTCCCAAGCAATCCCTGGGAGTGGGTGTGGACTCCAGTTTGTTTGGGGAAGGATACTAAGAAGTTCAGTTTGCCTTAGAGCAAATATTGCTCTGGCATCAATACTCATCTACTCATGATATTCCTCCAGTGCTGGAGGAAAGAGCTGCACTTCTGGTGCCCTCAGCACAAGAAAGATATAGATCTGTTGGGAAGCATCCAGAGAAGGGCCACCAAGATGATCAGAGGGCTGGAGCAGCTCTGCTATGAAGACAGGCTGAGAGAGTTGGGGCTGTTCAGCCTGGAGAAGAGAAGGCTCCAGGGAGACCTGAGAGCAGCTTCCAGTGCCTGAAGGGGCTCCAGGAAAGCTGGGGAGGGGCTTTTCATCAGAGAAGACAGTGATAGGACAAGGGGTGATGGTTTTAAACTGAGAGAGGGGAGATTTAGGTTAGTATTAGGAAGAAATTCTTCACTGTGAGAGTGGTGAGGAACTGGAATGTGTTGTCCAGGGAGGTTGTTGATGCTCCATCCCTGGAAGTTTTTAAGACCAGGCTGGACGAGGTTTTGTGCAGTCTGGTCTAGTGGTGGGATTCTCTGCTCATGGCAGGGGGGTTGGAACTGGATGATCTTTAAGGTCCCTTCCAACCTTAATGATTCTATGATTCTACACAAAATGGAAAGATGAAGCAAAGCAAAGACAGATCTCTGGGAAAGCTGATGCAGAAACCAGATTCACTGGACAGAAATGTGCCCCTGCTGCTTGGCTGGAAGCAACCAGAATTGTGGGGTCCCTGGAGGGATCTCTGCTTTCCTGGGAAGGCTGATGCTTCAGGAATCAAAAAGCAGACACAGCAGTTCTGAGCTACCCAGGACTTGCCAAGGTTTTATGGGATAGTTTTGGCTATGTAAATAATTTTTGGTTGCAAATCCTGATGGTTACAACCCCAAATTCTGATCCTGATGGAAAAGAACAAAGATATCCTACACGTTGATCAAATGACTGCAACTGTGGGTTGCAGTTTTACAGGACCATAGGTGCAGGAGAGGGGTTCAGCAACATCTTCATTTTATCAAAGCATCTTCCTCAGATCAGAGCAACCAATGATTTGGTCCTGAAGCTTCACTGCAGTGCAGGCTGAATTGACCCAAAACAAATCAGCCTCATCTCCACTCCTGGCTCATTGCAGCCATGTGGCATTTGCTGGATCTACCCTCCTGGCTTAGAAATACAGTTGAGATTCAGTTCAGTTTAATAAATATAAGCCTGATGGAGATGCACAATTTGCTGCCCATGCCTTCCTTACCCTCAGGCCAAGAAGATGATTTGGCTCATCTGCTCCTGCTAGTGCAAGGGTTGGCAGCTCTAGCAAGGTGCATAAGAGCCCGTTCCACCACCAGTCCTGTTGGATGCTCACAGGACTCTCCTACCCATTTATAAAATGTCTCTTAGATGCAAACCCCCATGAAACACCATCCAGGTTGCAGTTTCTCACACCACCTCATGCTTCACAGGCTGATGTGGTACAGCTGGAAGTATTTTAAAGAGCAACTAAGCATCTTTGAAGTCTTAACAGTGGGATTTTTATCAGCCAGGAACTGAAAACATGTCTCCAAAAGGTATCACTTGATTTATTTCAAGAACAACAAAGGAAGTTTTAGAGAAGGACATGGTGGTTATGGAGACCAGCACACTATGGGCAGAAGTGATCCACAATCCCAGTACTGCCCTGGCACTGATACTCAGCTGCTGGTGATATTTGCCCAGCAGTGGGGGACGCATGGTGATCTCTATGACAATGAAAAGATGGAGCAATGTGAAGGCTGGTCCAGCCACCTTCAGCTTAGAAGCAAGCCCACACTTGCATGCAACAGTCAGTAAACTCAATCTGCTAAAGCAGATTACAGGCTGGGTAAACAGAAAATGCCACCAGCAAACTCAAAACCTGAGTCCCTTCTTGCTGCTCTTCCTTAAGAAAGTTTAAAAAAGATGACTGATTTTTAAAAACCCATTTGCCTCAGTGCTCTAGGACCTGGCTTTTTCCTATGAAATGGTAGAAAAGGACAGAAAAAAAAATAATCAGCCTTCCTTTTTGCTAAATGAGAGTCCCCAGACCACTTGAAGGACTTGCAACTGCTGAGATAACTGTCCTGATTCCAGAGAGGACGGGTGTGGGTGGCACCTCCCAGCATGGAGGAGACATTTGTATTGGCAGCTGAGGCAGAAAAGCCTCCACACAACCTAGGGAAAAGGCAAAAAAAACCACAAAACAGAAAGAAAGAAAGAAAGAAAAAAACCCCAACACCCACCCAGCACATAAACAAAAGCATTCCTAATAAACTGGAAATGTCATACTACATCAGGGATCACAAGATCGAGCCCAGCGAGGTCCAAGTGGCAAGAACACACTGTTAAAAACAGATGGGAAAAACAAGCCCGGGAAGGTTGAGAGTGTGTTTCTGGGCTTCTGTTCCTGACATGGGTTTTAGAGTTGGTGCTGGTGTGGCTGGGGAGCAGGGTGGAACACCAGCTACCTGCATTGCCAGTCATTCCTGTGGAAACCTTAAAGCAGGAAGATGGAGGAAAGAGTTTCATGCTAAAACCCCGTATGAAGCACTTGGGAAATGTAGATTTTTCCAGCTTCCTGAGCCCAGGCTCACCACATGTTGGGTTAGGTTAATGATACTGCTTTCTTGTATCTTGGCCTTGGTTTTGTGGAGTCCTGCTTAGAATCACAGAACCACAGAATCTTAGGGGTTGGAAGGGACCTGGAAAGCTCCCCCAGCCCAACCCCCCTGCCAGAGCAGGGGCACCCAGAGCACATCACACAGGAACGTGGCCAGGGGGGTTGGAATGTCTCCAGAGAAGGAGACTCCACAGCCTCCCTGGGCAGCCTGGCCCAGGGCTCTGTCACTCTCACTGGAAAGAAGTTTTTGCTGAGATTCACATGGAACCTCCTGTGCTCCAGTTTGCACCCAGTGCCCCTTGTCCTGTCACTGGACATCACTGCACAAAGCCTGGCTCCCTCCTCCTGACACTGCCCTGAACGTGTTTGTAACCATGGATGAGGTGGCCCCTCAGTCTCCTCCAAGCTCAAGAGACCCAGCTCCTTCAGCCTTTCCTCATCAGGGAGATGTTCCACTCTATCATCATTGTGGCTCTGCCCTGGACTCTCTCAAGCAGTTCCCTGTCCTTCTGGAACTGAGGGGCCCAGAACTGGAAGGGGCAGTTGCTCCTTGCAGCATGGCTGTGTGTTGAGGTTCAGGGTGGGTTTCTGGGATGCTCTGCAGCATGGGGACAACCCTGTCAGCCTTCCTAAGCTCATTCCAAGTCACCTGAAGATGGATTTGCAAACCTGGCTCTACTCAGTGCCTTAAAACCAGGTTCTCAGCAAGCAAAACACAAGTCTCACAGTGTGAAAAATAAGTTCTGCTGACAAACCCCTAAATGTTAGGAAATAGATGAAAAGGAGAAAGGAAGACTAAAATAAAATGGAAAGATGAGGAGACCAAAACATGCAGCCCTCAGAGAGCTGCAGAGAGGAAACCTCCAACTTGCTGCTTCTAGACTCAGCCCCTCATCCCAAAGCAAGTGGAGACAAAGCTCCCAATGACAAACTCCTCAGACACACCAGATGGTATCAGCTTTTCCTTGAGACTGTCAGACACCTTCCAACAAAATGAAATAACACAAGTTTGTTGTGTTTGCTTTTTTTATATTATTTTTAATGCAATGCCTTCTCCCACTTCTGAGCACAGGAAGACAGAGCTGGAGCCAACACAGCTCTGCATGCCAGGAGCTGTTTGGGGTCCACACTTTCCAGGAGCTTAGATACATTCGAGTCGAGATCTATTATTTAGAGAAGGAAGGTCTATGGTCTGGAATATCTCAACAAGTTTTGAGCTCTAAAACCTGGAAGATCTCAGAAATATTTGTAAATACTGGGGTTTGGCTCAGGTGCCTTTCTACGCAGGAAGAGTGTCACAGGGGAACACTTTCTGAAGCTCAGACCAAATGAAATTTAACAAATTCAACTGATTTCCTCTATTATTTTGCATTCTTTCATGCTCTAGGTTCCAGGAGATGCCTAAATATCCAAGCACAAAGGCTGTCAAGCACAGCTTTTCCAGCCCAGCAGGAAGTAGGAGATATCTCCAGGGAGAGCCTATTTTTGGAGAGCTATCCAATTCCAAACTAAGCCTTCAAACTTTTTGTTGTTATTACTTGGATTAAGATGGTGAAGCAGGAGAGCTGAGGCATTCCCACAGCAGATCACATCGCTTCTCACACTGTCTGCTTCTCAGTGGTGGAAGGGAGGTCATTGTATGGATGTAGGACATGGCTGGAAATCCACAGCTAAGGTCCTGGGAGTTATTGAGGTCCTGAGCTGTTAAGTGGGCATCTTGACATTGGGAAGCAGTTGTGTTTAAATTTCAAAAAATGGTTCTTAATTTTGCACAACTTTTTCACAGCCAGGTTGGATGGGGCTTGGAGCAACCTGATCTAATGGGAGGTGTCTCTGCCAATGCAGAGGGTTGGACCTAGATGATCTTTAAGGTCCCTTCCAACCTCAACCATTCTATGATTCTGTGATACTAACTCATCTTGCATGAGGCCAAGATGGATGTAGAAAACTGTTTGCCCTTTTACCCAAAATATTCCAAGTGGAAAAAGAAATAATTGCATTATAATAGCTTTGCACATCACCCAACACACCCAACCTGTAGTATCAGAAGCTGGAAGCTGGACACCCCAGAGCCCCACTGCTGCACAGCTAAATTACACTAAATAAATTGCATCATCCAGGGTTGCTTTTTTCTTCTTTTACAACTCCTATTTTATACATTAAAAAACATTTAACAGCCATCCCTCAGCTTATTCCACAAGATTAATAAGTCAAAACAGAAACACTGGGGAGTCTGCAATAAAAAAAAAAAAATAAAATTACTATAAACCCCTTGGCTGAATTTAATATCTATTAGAATCTTTAGTCATGATGGAAACATATTTATAACCACAAACCTCCACTAAATTATCTTAACAGCCTCTAGCTGTTATGCTGATGGCCAAAACAGCTCAGTAAATTCACCAGCTCACCCTACAAAATGATATGCATGGCTGTTATACCATGTTTTAGTCCCAGTCTCTCAAAAGCAGAGCAAGATTTACTCTTATTACCCAACTGAGTTCACCTACCAGCACACACGTGTGCCCTGCCACGTGTTTACTCCTGAAATGGAGTAAATCCACTGATTTTTTTTGCAATTGTGGCACAAACCCACTGCCAAGCCCACAACGAAGGCAGCGTCGACAACAACCATTTGCCTTTTCCCCCTCCTTTCCCATGCCTGATTGACTTTCCACTCATCAGGTTTTCCTGTCTGGCAGCTGGATTGAGTTTTTAAACAGGCTGAATTCACTCGTAACGTCGTCCAATGGACTTCAAGTCAAGGCACATGTGAGGTGAACTTGGCTCAGAAAACCTGGACTTTCTCAACATGGGACTGCAGAGACAGAGCAGGCTGGGATGCAGCTTAGAAATGGGTAAGATGAAGATGAGACCAAAGGATGTTGGTGTCTGGTTCCCAGCTCTGTGATGGACTTGTTGCAGATTCTGAAAGATTGACTTAACCTCTGTTCACTTTAATTTCTAAGTGATAAAGCAGGGCCAGTGAAGACCCAAGAGTCCAGCAAGCAACCTGGCAGCACAAGGGCGGACAGGTTGGAAACCCATTGAGTTTCCAACCCCTTGCACTAAATGTTTAGAATCATAGAGTGGATTGTGTTGGAAGGGACCTTAGAGAGCATCTAGTTCCAACCCCCCTGCATGAGCAGGGACACCTCCCACTACACCAGGTTGCTCCAAACCCCATCCAGCCTGGCCTTGAACACTTCCAGGTAGGAGACCTCCACAACTTCCCTGGCCAACCTGTGCCAGGGTTTCACCACCCTCACAGGGAAGAATTTCTTCCTAAGATCTACCCCAAATCTCCCCTCTTTCAGTTTAAAACCATTCCCATTGTCCTATCATTCCATGCCCTTGCAAAAAATCACTTTCCAGCTTTCCTGTAGCCCCTTCAGGTAGGCTGGAAGGCTGCTCTGTGGGGATGTGCAAGGCTAAAATAATCTGTGTTTGCAGCCCATCTCAGTGCTCTAATGCCAAGACCTTGTAATGTTCAGGGTATGCAGATGAATAATAGTGAGAGAGTTGAATGTGCAAGGACAAAAGCTTGGGAGAAAGAAAATGAATCCAAGCCCAGCCCACACCATTAGGTTTTGGGTGCAATAGGATACAGGTGGGAAAAGCAGATATGATAATACCCAGGAATATATGCTGAGTGGGAATGGTTCTCTGAGATACAACTTGGAGAGCAGAGCAGCTGCATTTTTCATCATGCTTTGGTGTCTGGCTTTCTAGCAAACTGATATTTTTATTTTTTTAAAAGAAATAGATATAATTAGTCCAAACTTTCCCCTGCTTTGAAGGAACCAAATCCAAGGTTCTGATCAGGCCCTTCCACACTGAAAAAAGAAGGTTAAACCCTGCCCAAGTTACAGCTGATTCAGCAGTAATGCACACAGCAGAGGGGAGCACAGAAACCCTGAACATGTTGTTTTGGCTTCTCAATTTCCTTCACAACCTGAGCTACAGTTGGTTAGTGGGTTCAAAGAAATGCAAAGAATAGGCTTTGAAAGCTCTTCTTCTTGATTACAAATGCAAATCTTGAAGCTTCTCATCCCCAAGTGATACTCAACAACTCGATCTTATCTGGATTTGTGAGTGCATCAGAGCAGCAGGTCCATGCTTCACCCCACCTAGCCTTAGTGGCAGCATCAAGTGGGTCATGACAGGCTCTTCCAAGAAGCAGGATGGGCAGAGAAACATCACAAAGAGAATAGTTTCATCAAACACCCTAGTTAACTAAAATCGCATGCAAATGGCCTCATAAACACCCTACACATAGCACAGGACAGAATTTGCTTTACATCTCTTTTTCAGTCCCAACCCAGGCCAGTGCACGAGGTCCAGTTTCCATCTGTCCCAAATAGGGACAAATAGTAATTTTTAACCCCAATGTGAACATCTAACATGCACACTGAACACAGAGCATTTTGTGAAGCACCATCTAAGACAGCAACTTGTAAGACACCCCAGCTTCTGCTGCACATGAGGCACCATCAGCATGAAAAGAAAACCTACAAAAAACCTTCTTCTCCACATATGACTGTCTTCAAACCTCACTCCTTGGTACACCTCCCTGAGACAGCACATGATACATCAGCCTGTCTGCACACCAGCTGGCTGTACTGATTTGATGCTAAAAAGAGTGTATTGATTGATTCTCAGTCAAAGCCTCAGCCAACACATTTTGCAAGTGTTTGAGACAACGACCTGATCCTTTCAGGCCCTTCCTTGGCTTGACTTTGAAGGCAGTGCAGGTCAGGAGCTCAAAACACAGCCCTGGGAGCAACTCCATGGGTACAGTGCTGGATCTAGCCAGTCTCAGACCAAAGCACACCCAGCTGCAGGTGGGAAAACTCTGATAAGGCAGATTAAGGCAAGCTCAGTACTAGGAAAGACCTGTCCTTAATTGTTTGGTTTAAACCTCAAAACACCAATTTCGCTCCTTTCCAGTGTTTTCTTCATGGTATCACCTTCTGTCATTGCAGAAACTGCATTCCTTGTGTCTCATCTCCTTTAAAAAGTGCAGATTCAGACTTGGTAGGAAGGGGAATGCTTCTCCCCCATTGCACATCCACAGCGGAGGCAGAACTTGCTGAAGGACACAAGACTGAAAAGATAGAATCATTGAACCATTTTGATTGGAAAAGACCTTGAAGATCATCAAGTCCAACCATTAACCCAGCCCTGCCAAGGCCACCACTAACCCATGTCCCTCAGAACCACATCTACACAGCTTTGAAATCCCTCCAGGGATGGGGACTCCACCCCTGCCCTGGGCAGCCTGGGCCAGGGCCTGACAACTCCACCAGTAAAGTAATTTTTCTAATATCCCATCTAAACCTCCCCTGGGACAACTTGTTCTACTTTTGTCCTATTGCTGTTACCTGGGAGAAGAGATTGACATGTACCTGGCTACAACCTCATTTCAGGGAGTTGTAGAGAGCAATAAGGCCTCTCCTCAGCCTCCTTTTCTCCAGACAAAACAACCCCAAATCTTACCAGGTTTAACATCTGTGACCATCTCCCCTACATTTGATGCTGAGGCATCAGAAACATCTGATCACTCCTCCTGAATGCAAATCTCACCTCTGCAAGAGTGGGTTCAGGTGATGGGGTGGGAGAACCCTCTCTTTGGTCATGTGCCAAACCCTTTGGGCCACCTCCTGGGAGAAGGACCCTGGGGGTGCTCCCTTAAGAAGCCCCACAAGCCAAGCTAAGCTGCTGGCCCCTCTCTGCATGGACAGCAGCCCAGCAGGTTTTTATCAGGGCACTTTCTCATTCCCTGTCTTTGGAGGGTGGCTGTGCCTCACTGTTTTGGAGGCCTGTTGTGTAAAGCTTTCCCAGGCTCCTAATCACTCTCGTCACCCTTCTCCAAAGACACTGGTGTCAGGGGTCCACCCACACACACATTGCTGCAGGATAAAGTCCTGATCCCTGGCAGGAAAACTCCCTGCTCCCTGTCCTGCCTCACTCCCCGCATGCACAGGGCTCAGAGAGGGATCCATATGGTCAAGGCTGGCTTCAAACCTCAATCCCCAACTTCCAGCCTCCTATATGGACAACCCTAGGTCATTTCTCAGCATCTCCTTCCCCTTGGCACAGCCAGGACTCCATACACTCCCTGCCATTCCCCACATCCCATCTCTTCTGCCTCCTTTTTTGTTTTTCTTTATTTTATTTATTCCCCTCCCTCAAAGGCTTTAAACTTGCCCCAATCACAGACTGCTCCTTGTCTGCATGGCTGCCACTATGGATCATATAAGTAGGGCTCTGCTCCCCTCTCCCCTGCCACCCCATGTCCTGACTCCCAAAAGAATGAGTCCTTCTGTTCCCCACTGTCCCACAGGAAACTCCAGTCTGACACTGGGCAGTGGGGAAGGGAGGCAGGGAAGGAGAGAGGGGGGAGAACACAAGCTTCAAGCTATGGTTTCTTCTTAGGTCAAAGCAAATCAGGTTTTTCTGGGAGCTTTCCTATCTGGAGGGAGTTGTTTAGGAACAACACAGAGATCCAGAATCAAAGGAGCTGTGTGTGGGGTTGATGGCATGGAAGCAGAGAAGCTATTTTCTGCTATCAGCAAGCCAGAAGGGTTGTTTGCCCCTTCCTGTAATGAAGGACTCTCAAGCACAGCACCCAGCCTGAGTCAGAAGGAGATCTGGAGGTGCCATGGTGGCCTCTGTGGAGTTGCTGAGTGGGACTTTGGAAGGAAGAGGCAACTAAGGAGTACCAAAACCCTGAGCTGAATTACACAGCCAGTCTTTCCTTTCCCATGGGGCACTATTTCAAGCCAAAAGAACCCAGGGAGCAGTCAAACCCCACATATTTCCCCTTTCAAATAAACAACAAAACCCCATAGGATGCTTAAACAAGTATGTGGATGAAGATCTGCAGAGCAGTTGGTAGCAATGACTAATAACCCCATTTAGCACGATGACTGACATTACTATGAGAGAAAAAAAAAGCAGACAAACACAAGTGTCTCCCAGTTCAAGAGCAGCACACAGTGCCAGACCTACCATGGACATGTGACACAGCTCTTTGCAGGCTGAAAATTTAGAAAACACCTCAGAGTCACCAAAAAGGGGAAAGGAAGGTTTAGTAATCAGTTTTGGAAACGAGACATAATCCCCGTTTGGGTATTACGTGAAGTGGCTACAGAGTTTGTTTAGCAAGTCAACTTTGGCAGCCACACACAAGTCCATGGGGATGTTCAGAAGGTCAGTGAGGAGGAACCTGAATGGGCAAGGCAGCAGCTGTGAGCACCAGCAAAACTGAATCACTGAAAATCCACAAAATTCAAGAGACCACAAATCTTTGACTCAAAATGTTATTTCCATCTTACCATATGGATGCAGCAGCTGGAACTCCACCAAAGAGATGTCTAAATGCCTTCCAAAGCAAATGCCTTTGGAAAATACCAGGTTTAAATGGAATAAGATGCATAACAACTACTGTGATGCTATTAGGACAGCATCTTATATCCAGGAGACACAATGAAAATATTTTAGACGTGTCTAAAATGAATTGGGAGGTGAAAAAAAAATAATAAATAATAACAACAAAAAACCAATCAGAAGATATTTCTGTCAATAGATTGCAGGAAAAATAGAGGCTGAACATACAGGATTTAAAAATGCAGAGGCCACATGAAGAAGAGTCCAGAGTAGGCAGAGATTGAAAAGCTTTCCAAGCAACTGAAAGGAAGAATAAATTTGAATGCTTAATAAAGAAATGTCTACAAGCTGTTCTCAACTGGTCCTGCCTCAAAGCTTGATTTAAACTCTAAATAACAAGTGCCATTTCTGGCCCAAGACTGAACCTCCCATCCTGAACAGGCATCCTTTTGGGGTGAGAATAGTCACATCTGGACAGAGAAGTTCATTTCTAGGTATTAATGTAATGCAAACACCCAGATTGATGCAAGATTTCCCAGGTCCTAACCTTCTCCAGGAAACCTGCACAAGAGCTCAGGAAAAACAACAACAAAAAGGAACCAAATATGAAAAGACAAGTCCAGAGATTAAATCACCCCCTCCCCCAACTCACCCCCAGGTTGCTGGCATCAAATTATTCCAGATTCATTGGAGAAACAGGCACTGCTGGCCATCTTACACAGCAAGAAACATGCTTCCAGCACTCATATTTTCCTCCCCTTCTCTAAAGGCATAGCTTGCAAACTAAAGATGACTATGAGCTTTTTTTTTTTTGGGGGGGGGGCACTGAGGCTGATTTTTATTTATTTATTATTTTTAGGGGTTTTTTTTTGGTGGGGTTTTTTGAATTTGAACACAGCAGATATTTAAATTGCTGAATGACTAGATAGGACTGATGACAGGCAGGGCTGCACCGTGCAGGTCTGCATGCTGACCTTGAGGAATTCCTCTTTGTAGTTTGTAGAACCAGGTCTTTGCAGGCACAACTTAGGTGCAAGCCTGGTTGCCTGCAGGCAAGCACATGGCTTGGGTTGCTTCTTGAGGTTTCAGGTCTGTTCTTTACTATTCCACAGGCTGAGTATTTGCCTTTTCTGCTGTTAATCATGAATAAGAAAGAAAAGAGATGCTCTCCTAGGGCTGCACCTCTGCAGCCTCTGGTGTTTGCTGCCAATTTGCTGCTCTTTTAACCTGTGATAACCACAAAGCTGGTTTCACTTGGCAGCTGAGGCTTTCAGGAGTTGATCCAATTTCTGCAGATTTAGACTGAAAAAAGCCTAAGGAGAAGCAAACCCACCCATCCCTCTGCAAGAGACAGACCTGGACCACTTTGCATCAGCATTTCCAGGCTGGCAATTCTGAAAGCTTTTGCCTAAAAGCATCCAGCCATGGTGGGAGATCAGCACAGTGGTGTGCAAGGGTGTAAACAAGTAATTTCTAAACCAAATGATTTCTCTCTCAGCTGGGATGGAAGACTGGAAAAGGTAAATGAAAACCCAACTCAGCCTTTCCCTGCTCTGCTCCTTCTGAGCCTGTAGTGCTGTGTGCTAAGGAAGGATCAGAGACAAGGCACAGAGATCATCTGATGTGCAAACAAGAATGGGGATTTTTCTTTCTCAAGCTCTTCTTATTATTTGAACAGAATTACAGGAACCATTGCTAGGCTGTGGAGACACCAAATGGGACTTTGGAGGGTAGGTTTGCTCCTGGCCTATGCAACTGCATGGCCCAACACAAGGTACTGTAGGTGCTGCTCAGTGGCAGAGGCTGAGGATGCTCCAGGAGACTTTCTGGATGCTCAGTAGCTTTGGGAGCCTCTCCAGAGCCAGGTGCCCCAGCTGGTGGCACGGGCCAGACTCTCAATAGCCCTGATGGCAGAGTCAGGTTTCCCGCTCGCAGCTCTGGGTGAGGAAATCACCCAGCCTGTATTTACATGCCACCTCTCAGCCAAACGAACAGCTAGGTGTGCCCCAATTAAGATTCCATAAATTTACCCAGCCAGAGGACGGTGTGGGATAATAAGCATTTGCATATTGTTGATCTGGGGCTTAACCTCTTTTTGCCCAGATCCTTGGCAGGATGGGTCTATCCTGCCGAGAAGAGCTGAGAGGTGAAGGAGAGGCCGTGCAGAACTGCAGCTGCTCAGAAACCTCTTTCAGCTCTACTGGTGCTCTGTGTGCACCCTAAGTAAATCAAAGTCTCTCTTCCTCACTTCTCTCACGTCCTGAAATAGGGATAAATACACTTTGTCAGCATTGCTAGGTGCTGTAAGATCCACCTGAGCATTGCAATAGGGAAGAGAGACTTTAAAGACTTCAAAAGGCTACTGAAAGGAAGGACAGTTTCAGTTACTCAAAATTTCAAAATATTTGGGATAAACTCATCTCGGAGAGCCCCCAGACCTTCCCCATCTAAATCCCTGCTGGGAGAACTGTGTACTTCTGTGGACCAGCTGCAATCCCCTTCTGTACCTTCACACATCCCCAGCAGCCCGGGAGCAGCTTGGAAACCCCTGGCTCAGGTAGAAGCAATGAAGCCAAGTTGAGCTCCCAGCTCTGGGAATGACCCTGAACACAAGTGCAGCCAAACCACTGACTTGGTCCATGCCTCAGTTTCCCCATTTGACCAGACCCTTCAGGGCAGATGTGGTCTCACGAAACACCCAGCACATCGAGCCCCAATCCCAGCCACCTCAGCTGCTACTGTAACCAAATAAATAATATTTGCTCTGCCTTTGAGTCACTACTATAAATGATGTGCTTCTGTCTGGTAAACACTGTGACATCACCCCTTTGCATCTGACGCTTGCAAAAAGAAAAAGGGGGGGGGGAAAGAAGGGTTTCAGTATCACCACTGCTGTCATCCAAAGGGAAACAAAGACAGCTTCCTCTTACACTTTCCTTAAGTATTGTTTGTCTTTCTTAAGTTCAACCTGTGCTTTGCAACCATCAGTCTTTTAAACTCACTGTGGACTTTGCCAGGACCATCAGCCAGCTCTGAAGTCAGGACAGGCAGCTGAAGATTCACTCAAGCTGCCTTAGAAAAGCCAAAGCACCAGGAAAATCCATGGGTTTCACTCCTCACACAACATGTGGACGCCTGACCTCAAAGCCATGTCCAGCTTGGCCAATGAAATGCCTCAGAATGGCGTGTGGGTTAGCCCTAACCAGACCAGGTTGAGTTTCAGCAGCTGAAGAGCTGCCCTAGCACAACAGTTCTCCTAGGATGCTTGTGTTGATAGAAAATACAATATGGACCATCCATTTACACAGGGAACTGGACTAAAGCAGCTATTTTGCTTCCTATATCGATGGCTCCACATTGTACTATAACAGAGGTATCAGAAATGTTGTGCTGGAGGCACCTCGGGAGGTCTCTAGTCCAACCTTTCTTTTGAGGTGAGACTAGTCCAGGTCAGCTGGGATTTTCCCTAGCCAAGTCCTGAAAACCTCCAAAGACTGAGACCCTGCAGCTCTGTGGGAAGCTGCTTCTCTACAACACGACCCTTCTACTGGAGGAGCTTCCCCAAGACCCAACCTGAACCTCCACAGCTGGTTTGTGGGGGGGGTTGTTGCCCCTTATTTTGTCACCTGTTACACGCGAGAAGAGTTTGACTCCATCCTCCCCATAACCATCCTTCAAGTAGCTGCAAGTTATTAGCTCAAGAGTATCATGATTGTCATATACCACCATCTGACTGTCCCCAGAAGATGACACTATGGGCAAAGGAAATCACTCCCCACACCCAAACAAAAGGACCCTGAGAGAAGGTTGCAGGGAAGAGGTCGTGTGTTTTGACTCATCAGTGATGATGCAGCAGAGAAACAAGTTAGGGAGTGTGACCTTTGTGCAGCATTGCACAAGAGAGGTGGTGCTGCAGGAGAGCTGGTGGGCACTGCCCCTGCAAGTGAAATGCACCCCCTGACCTGCAAAACCTTCTCTGGTGGAGCAGGTGTTCATGCCTCCTCTGAATCATGGGGCAGATGACAACAGCTAAAACCTTTTTGAATCAAGGCTGGATTTTACATGGGAGGAGCAGGGTGCAGCATGGCAGCTTGACAGCTGGAATAAAATGCAAAGTCATGGAGTTCAGTGCTGTCAAAACTTTCTACAAAGAACTTGTCTGCACTGGGTCAGAGGACTTCCCTGAGTCCCAACAGTCGATCTGGGTGACACAATTTGTGCCCTAAAGCCTCTTTGCTGTCCTTCCTGAGTTCAGGCTCAAAATCCACAAATTCACCTAAGTCAGCACTGGAAGGGACTTTTGGAGAATTTGTCAAATTTATTCCACAGGATCAGCTCTCCTGAAGCACTGTTTGGCCAACCTGCTCTTCGGAACTTCCACTGATGGAGACTCAGAGCCCACCCCAAACCCTCTGTTCCACTGCTCCACTCCTCTGGCAATCAGAGGTTGGGAAGTTTTTTCCTAACCTTGTTTCCCTCCCTGCAGCTTGAGCTCAGCACTTCTTGGCCTCCCACCACTGGCCATGGAGAACAGTTTACTCCCTTCCCCTTTGTAGCTACCTCTGACATACTTGAGGACTGTTATTTCCCCTCTCAGCTCTCTCATCCCTAGACTAAACAACAATTTTGCTTAATACCCTTTTTTAGATATTTTTCTGCAGAGTTAAAGGGTTGTCCTTTCTTCTCCCCCTACTCTAAAATTTCATCCTGATTAGCACTGTGTCAAACTTCAGCTGGTACCTCCACCATTTGAGCAGTCTAAGACTGCTCTGTTCTGGTGGTCCAACTTCAGCCCACATCCCCCATCCTCATCTAATGAGGATATCCTTGCTACGCACCTTTCAAGTGGCATATGACAGGTCTACTTCAGGGCCCAAAAAAGGCTTCTCATCCAGGAATTATCCCCAGGAATAGGGCTGGGATCAGTAAATCAGCCTGTTGCACCCCCTAAGTGTGTCCTGCTCATCCCATCAGGTCTTCCAATGATCTTGATTAAACTGCTTCTGCTTGACGTAAAAGTGACGATGCACAAAGCCAAACTTTCCCCCAAGTAAACCCAGTATGGGGAAGGGGGGTGTAAAAAAAAAGCAGTAAAGGATTGTAAAACCAGTGCAAGATGAGAAGCTTTTGTTTTAGTGAGAAACAGAAGACACAAATCTCAGCCAGACAGAAATTACTCTGACTTCATGGTACATAAACGAACGGGCAAAGCGCGCTGATTTAATGATCAGAAGCTAAGAGCTCCTCTACAACAACAGCAGTTATTTTTCACACTGCTTTTCTGCCAGAGGGCCCACCCCTGCAGCCCATCGTGCCTGGCAGCAGATAGACACAAAACACCACTCGAAACCCACGTCCAACTCGGGAGACAACAGACAGGCACGTCCAGCGAGAGAGCACCAGGAGACAGTGAGTCAGTACAACATGCGCCGGTCTCGGCTCGTCGGTCACACAACTGAAGCCAAGGGTTTTGTTTAGGGATTGGGTTGCTGCTTTTTTTTTATTATTACTTATTTATTTTACATGGGTATTTTAAGGAGAAGACAGGAGGAGAATTACAAGGCAGCTCTGCGCTGTTTGATTGTGCACAAGGAGACCCTTCCATGCATGAAAGTCAGAAGGGGAGAATGTCTGGACAGACTTTTTAATAGGGCCTGTAGCAACAGGACAAGGGGGTCGGTTTTAAACTAAAAGAGGGTTGATTCAGACTAGATATGAGAAATACATTTTTTATTAGGAGGGTGGTGAGACACTGGCCCAGGCTGCCCAGAAAGGTGGGAGATGCCTCATCCCTGGAAACATTCAAGGCCAGTTAGGACAGGGCTCTGAGCGACCTGATCTAGTTGAAGATGTCCCTGCGCACTGCAGGGGGGTTGGAGTAGATGAGCTTTAAATGTTCCTTCCAACCCAAACCATTCTGTGATTCTGTGAAGTTATTCTCTGAAGGTTTGTCTGGAAAAAAATAAGCAAGCAAGCAGACAATAGAGCTTGGGATCCAAAGCAGAACAGAGGTGGAAGGTGGCATTTTGGTTCCTCTGTTACTTTTGACCTTCAATTGTTTGGTTAGATTTTATTATCAATACCACAGTAGCATCTACAGGGCTCAGTTGAGATCGTGGCCAAACTGCCGAGGGTCTACATGAACTCTTGTCCCCAGTTACGAGGCAGAAGAAAGGCACAATTTGTCTCAACCTTGAAGGAGTCATTGTTTGACCATCTGAATGTCCCCCAATGGAAGAAAAACTCCTGATCTCAGTATTTCCCAGATCATCGTACAAAGATTTTCCTTAAAATATCCCACAATCTCACATAAGCAAAATCCTCTGAGGTGATCATTGCTGCAAATGGAGACGAATGCTGTGTGGATCAGGCGTGGAGAAGAAACTCCTCCCCCAACCACTGAGGGTGCAAATTAGAAAGAATATTTAGGACCTTCCCCTCTTGCCAAAGATTTCCTTGAAAAGTAAAACTAAAACAAAACCAGTCTTGTAAAAGCACAGCATTTCAAGGACAGCGTCAGCAACACACCCCTGTGCAGACACATACATCTGAGACACACTTGTCAAAGAAAAAGTACGTCTATCATCTTCCCTGTGTCAATGCAGCCAGAGCAGGAACTTCAAACCTGATTAGCAGCATCCTGCAGCCCAAGATTCCTCCTTTGAGGTCTCAAAGCAGAACATAAACTGAAGGCACAAGGAAAGCAGCAAAGCCAGTGATTCAATGCCTTCCCTTTGAGTCTGTACTAAAGCCGGCGTAACGCCACGGTGGCTGAAAACTCCCCTTTTGTGCATGAAAACCCAAGTCCAGCCACATGGGTTTGTGGCAGATGAAGGCAGATTTTAATGGACAAAAGCCATTAGCCTGTGGGTCTGCAACATCTACCCGCTCTGAACCACTGGTGAAGAGAGCATCAACACCCTGAATGCACAGGGCAATGAAATAAATCATAGAATCACAGACTGGTTTGGATCGGAAGGGACCTTAAAGATCATCCAGCTCCAACCCCTTTGCACAGGCAGGGACACCTCCCACCAGACCAGGTTGCTCTAAGCGCCATCCAATGTGGCCTTGAACACTTCCAGGGATGGGGCCTCCACAACTTCCCTGGGCAACTTGTTCCAGTGTCTCATCACCTTCACAATGAAGAATTTCCTCCTGATGTCTAAACTTAATCTCCCATCTTCCAGCTGAAAGCCATTATTCCTTGTCCAATTGTTACATGCCCTTGTAAAAAGTCCCTCTCCAGCTTTCTTGTAGGCCCCCTTCAGGTACTGGATGGCAATTAATGGTAATAATTAATGATAAATATTAACACTGAATATTGCATTAATAACAACGCATTAAAAAGCAAGGGGATAGGGCACCACTGAGCGAAATACAGTCCAGGCTAAGGCCAATGTTTTCAAATCCAGCCAGAGATGCAGGAAGCTGGTGCAACCGGCATGACTGGAAGGGAAGTCCCACTGACCACAGCTCTGGGACCGCTCGGGCACAGAGATCCCCTGGAGTGACATCTGCCGAGCACGGCTTCCTGCCCCGCGTGGGACGGCCGGGCACAGCTCCGCACAGGCCACTGAGTTTCCTCTCGGAGGAATGAGGATGTTTTGAAAACATAGGTGGCTTGCAAAGCCCTTCGGGATGTGCCTGGATGAAAAGCGCTCTTATGCACATCGATAATTAGCAGTAACCGCCGGTCTGTCACACCCTCACGCAGGGCATTGAGCAGATTTATTCAGCTCCTGCTGGAATGCCGGAGCACAAGCTGGATATTCAGAAGGCAATGTGAGTGGCCTTTCATGGGGCAGATGCTGGGGAGCTAATGATGTTTGATGAGTTAAGACCAGTGGTGACTCAGGATCAGCAATTAGTTGATTTCTGTGGGAGGAAGGTGCTTTGCTCCATTAAGCTAAAAGCATCCTCCACAGTTCAGCATGCACAAAGTCATCCTGTCCAGCTCCCACAATGCCTGCCTGAATACATTAGGGGGGTTGAGATTTCTCTTGTAAACACCCGGTTCTACCTTTGTCTCAGCACAACTTGGGGGACAGGGAGTGAAAGAAGCAGATGCCTTTGCAGCTCCATCCCACAGCCAACCTGATGCTCCCTCGAAAGGGATCAGGCACACAAGGAAAGGACTGGCAAGAGCAACAGGGCACGCAGACCAACACGAAGAGACATGGTCTTTGGGGCTGCACTTATTTTGGACAAGGCTAGTAACACCAGATCAGAAATCAGACACCCCTCTGGCCCTGCCCTAACCTGTGATTTGGGACCACAGGCATCCACCTCCAAGGTAGGCAGTGATGCTTCCATCAATCAATAACAGGCACTAGGGAGACACCAGCTGCACTTGTTCTGCTTGCTGTTCCCCAAATCCATGCAGGCAAACGGCACAGGATCAAAGCACAGCCTGGCTGGTGCCCCCCAACTCCCTGCCTCCGGAAGGGAGACCGTCTGGCTCTCTCCCTGAGGCTGCACCCCAGCCAGCTGAAACCTGGCAGAGGCTGGTCACTGGAGTCACAGAGCAGGACCCCAACTGCATCCCAGGGAGCGATCTGCCGAGTCATAGGATAGCAGCTCAACATAGCAGCGTTTCTGAGCTCCGAGCTCACGGCAGGAGGCGAGACTGTCAGGCGGAGGGTGCAAAGAACAGTTATTTCTTTCAATGAGTGGGGAATGTGACGGAGCTGGTATTTGGACCCTCTTTTTACAACTTCTTTGAAGTGTTTGATCTCCGCCGCCCATGACACAAAAGGCTATCGAAGCCCTGCTGCTGCTATCTTCAAAGGGCTTCAGCGTTAAATGATTAATAGGAACCGTGCGAGGGGAGGGGGGGAGGCAGCCG
>NW_009953960.1:188760-214618 GCF_000747805.2 Chaetura pelagica
GGCGCCCCGCCAGCCTGCTTTAAAGATACAAACCCCGCGGGGAAAAGGGGCTGCCTGGCCCCCCACCCCCTCGACTGCTTCCCCGCCAGCCGGGAGGGGTTATCTCTCATGCTTTCCCCTCCCGCACCTATAGAGAAACTTTATACGTACCGCAGCAGGTGATCTCCTGCAGGGCTGCCTTAATAAAAAAGTACCCCTCACTTCCAAACCCTTCCATTGGGAGGTTTAACCCCACCAGCCCCCCAGGATCTTTCTTCTCTGTTGATGGAAAAGGTCCTTCTCACCCCGGAAAGGGGGGGCTGGCTGGCACCTCGCTGTGCTCAGGGGCTTGTGCCTGAGATGAAGGTGTCATAGTGAAACAAAGAGGTTGAGCAAGGAACAGCCAAACACCAGAGGAAGCAAAAAGCCCTCTTGGAAGAAAAAAAATTAAAAAAAAGAAAATAAATACTGAGTGGAATCGATAAAAGCTTCATATTTTATTATTGATTTTTAAATAATGGAGCTGCGCCCACTGAAAAGGGATTTGACTGCCACTGGAGTCTCATGTAGACAAGCTGGGTTTCGTGTTGCAGGGTATTATTATACCCTGGCTGAGATTAACTATCATCTTCCAGATCTTCTATACTGTACCTTTATAAGACTGATCCCAGCTGAGGCAGGGATAAAACGACAGCCCTGCGAGTAAGATTATGCTCTAACCCTCCTTTTGCCGCATCCTTAAAAGCAAAAAAACTGGGCATGGCACCCATGAAAGTCAAGCCCACGACACTCTCACGCTGCCACTCATTAGGAAAATACAACTCGTGGTTGTTTGCTGGGGATGGATTTCTGAGACCTGTCTCTGTACAGCAGCTCTGCCCCAAACCTGCTCGGGCAGATTCAGGCATCCCTGCCTCAGCTTCCCTGCCTGTCCAACCTCCGTGGGCAGGGACGGTGCCTGCTGACGTGCTTGTGCTGTAGCTGGTGCAATAACAACTCCACGCTGGCTGGATGCTCTGCATGTCAAACAACAACAATCTTTTATATAACGCTGCTCGCCCGGGGATCTTGCATCACCTTAGAGCAGTAATTACAACTCACAGTGCCTCTGGGAGGTAGGCATGACACCTCTTTTCAAGATGGGGACAGCACAGTTAAGCCATATGTTGTTTATCATCTTTGTGAATACATAGAGGGGAATAACCCCTTAAAGAACAAGTATGTCATTTGTCAAATAAGCATTGTTTTCTTTTCCTGCCAGTGAAAAACAAAGGCTGAAAAAGATGATTTTTCTACCTTTTCACTGCCCAAAGGCAGTGACCAAGCCCTTGCTTGGTCCTATTCAAGCACAGGGCAGCCTCTGAGCAGATGTTGGCTATGGTCAGATCAGCTTGCCCATCTCTGCCAGTGTGGTGTTGTGTGATGGAGCCCAGAGCAGGGGAGGCCAGAGACCAGTTCTGTGCTGGCACTAGCCAGCATTGCCTCACTCTGCACTGGAGCTGTATCAATTTACACTGCATGGGAGCAGAGTCTCCCCCGCAGCCTCTCCTAGGCTAGAGGCACTTTACACATTCACAGGGAAAACTGCATCCTGGTGACCTGTGCTTGAGTGATCTTCCCAAAACCCAGAGCAATTTCAGGGAAACTGGTGACTTACTGGGAATTTATAAAGACCTAACCGAGAGCAGTCAATCATGATTAATACACAAGTATCATGGAAAGCCACTCCATAGAGTATGTTCATGATTCACAGGTTAGGAATTCGCTCATCCTGACACCAATGCAAAGTGGTATCAGTTTGAAAACCAGTTGCAGAGAACCCCATCCACATTTTTATGTTAACAACTTTCACCACGCACATTTGAAACGCTCCACTTGGGCGATGGTTGCTTAAAGAAATGCTCCATAATTATCATGGTGTGAATTGGAATGAATTATTCGACATATTCTGTGACAGCCTTTGGTTTACTACCCTGCTCCCTTGCTTTGCTGTCCTTTCTCTCCACTCATCTCCTATTCGGGATCACATTTACTGACATGGTAACATCACAGGATATATCTGAATGGTGTCCAAAACGTGAAGTACCCCAGTAAATTACTATTTTTTTCACACCTTTGGCAATGCCTGTTGCAAAAGCCTGACACGTGTATCTCAGATTGCTGGATTTTTGGCTGGGAAATGCATTGCACTTTCTGTATTCTTAAGTATGTTGCCATTTCAAATGTGAAATGTAAGCTCTGCAGAGAAAAACTCTTGAAACAAAGACTCTCCATGTGAACATGCCTCCCCCATTCCACCATGGCTGTGCTCAGAGTGGGAACAGTGAGTTAATTCTGGCATCGGGCTGCCAGATTACATATGATCCAATGCATGTAACGTTACAATGCCTCACAATGCTGACCTCACTTTAAGCATTTGGCCAGAATTACAAATATCAACCCCAATGCCTCTAGGAGTCCAAGACATTGTATGTCACAATGCAGCCCTGACTTGGCAGCGCTAGCTCGTTCGTAACAGTTTTACCAACTTCAAGCTGTTCTTCCAACTGGCGGCAGAGGATGAACTCAGGCTGGCCCCAGCTGACTGAGGACATCTCTGGAGTCTGAGCTAACAGTCAGCAGCCTTGGAGGAAAACCGTGAAAACCACATCCCCGTGTTGGAAAAATGCAGTGAGGGAGTTACACGAAGCCATCGAGAATCTGTCTCTGCCAGGAGAAGCAACTGAAGGGGGAACAGCAGAATTAGCAGGCATAGCAAGGGAGAAATTAAGAGATGCCATGGAAGAAATCATATTCTTTGCCCAAGGGTAAGGCAGAAAGAAAAACATTTTTCCAAGAAAAATCCCATGTGTTGTGTGTTTCATGTGCTGCAGTGCACGAAGAAGTTACATATTCTCCTGTAGAAACCTCTGGGGTTTTCAATCATAACCTTCAGTGTGCTTCCCTGTTCTTGGCTGAAACTGAAATCTATGAAAAATCACAGCTTCTAAGAAAGAAACCACAATGCCCACTGCTTCTCTCGCCTGCTCCACATTTATTTAAATGAGCTGTGCCATCTACTGGCAGATGGGAAAGCTACAGGCAGAGCGATTCCCCTCCTCGCTCCCGGTCACTGGTGTAAGCAGTAGGGATGGATGGAGATACAGGGCATTTCCTGGGGATTAGGGACCAGCTGGCTGAAATTCTTCGGGCCACTTAGCTCAGCCAGGCATTAATCCCTTGGAAATGCCCTATACTGAGTTTAATATAAACTGAAATATGCTGTGGAGGGGAAAAGGCTTTAAAAATCTGCTGTGCTGCTTGGTGCTACATGCCTGCTTTTCAATTCTGAGCGGATGCTCAATCTCATGAGATTCAGCTCCACAACAATACGCCCTGACTTTATCTTCATGAAACAGTTCCTGCAGCAGAGCTAGATGGAAGCAGTGTTTTTTATTTCATCAAGAATTTTCAAGGTGAAAAAAATAATTAAATAATCTCTTTCAAGAACTTGAGCCTTTTCAAGACTGTCTCAGAACACAGCAAGCCCCCCAGAACAACTGCAATCGAAGCCAAACCACAAGGTGGTCCTTTTCCTGCACATGATAGACAGCAGCTCCAGCAGCACTGGCTGTTTTTCATGAGCAGGAGGAATAGCAGCACAGGATGCTTTGATCAGATAATGAGACAGTTTGAAGCATCTTCACTACAGTGCTCCAGCAAAGACAGGGGCATCAGAGCTCTGATGCTTTGAAAGAAACTCAAAAAAGAGAGAAAGGAAGAGATGACTCGTGGGTCAGCAGTGTTGAAGGTGCACATGCACCCTTGGACTTGATGGTCCAGTTGCTAGCGATGGCAATGGGAAAACAATGATTAAACCTGCTTTGTCCCCTCTCTGTTGGAGATCCTGGCAAAAACCAGCACATGACATTGAGAATGGATGCAGCCAGAGGACACTTCCAGTTGCACTTGAAGATAACTAAACTGGTTTTCCTATCTGGGAACTACAGTCTAAGCTGAAGCCTAGTCCTGCTTCCCTCAGTAAACTGGAAAGTTTGAAATAGTATTGCCTGGAGTGGAGCTGGTACAGAAAGCTACTGAAATATTTCTCAGTTTTGGGCCCAGATAGAGCTTCTTCATGCTTAGTTGTTCCTTCTAGGATGGATGAGTTCCTCATAAAACTCTCCTGCCTGGATCCAGATACATTTTTGGCAGCTATCATTATCCCCCCCCCCCTCCCCCCCTTTTCTTTTTCCCCTCCACTTATCCTCTTTCCACCATGGAAGAGAAGGAAACTGGGAGTTTCCCTATTTTTTTTTCTCACCTTCTCAAAAACAGAAAACCATTGTAGCATTGCTTGGTGGAAAGAGCACCCAGGCAGTGATCCAGACAGGGACACTATTCTGACTTAAGCATAAAGGCCACTTCATCCTTGTTGTTTTTCCGGATGAGACCAGAAGCTCTGGATGGAAAGGACTCCCTCTATGGACACTACTTGGCACAATGGGGCTTTGACCGCAGCTGAGCCCAGGGCAAGCAACCATAAAACAAATGATAATAAAACAAGCAGGGAGAAATCTTGGCCTGTTTACCCGACCCTGGTACACTCTCACATCCTTAGGCATTACTTCAAGAGCAGATGGTGCTCTGTGGTAGAGCAAACGAGCAATTATCCTTCTGACACCCCACAAGGCCTCCCTGCAGGCAATCGCAAGAAGTTACTTCACCCCAAGCTAAGAGCTGTTGTCTGGCTTTTCAGCATAATTGGATGTAATCAAGTTTAATTTGGTTGGTGCAGTAACTCTGAGGACTTTTATAACTGGATTACTGTCGGCTCAACAATCATGTGCCATTATATTTGCTGGTCAAAACAGAAGCCAGAATATAAACAGATGCTTTCCCCCTACTCCTTCCAATAACACCCCTTCAGGATATGAGCTTGCACTGTACAGTCAGTATAATGAATAAAAAATGCTATTAGAAGAAGGAAGTCATTGCTGTTATGTTACGTTTGTTTACAGTTGTGGACCATGCACAGCTCAGAGCTAAAGCTACTGGAGCACAGACCTATGATGCACATGAGCTTTGAGACACATAAATCTTATGATCCTTATGCTACAAGTAGGGAAGCTGACACCATGAGCAGGAGTGACTGGCTGATGGGGAAGGAGTCCCTCAGGGCCCATTTTCAACTCTACATCACCAGCTAAGAATAAGGAATATACAAAGTGCTGTGTTTATGGCAGACTTATAGCCCTACTTCAGGTAATCAAGAGAGAGGCACCTGGTCAATGTAACAAAGCCATCAGCATACAGACCTTGTTTTCAGACCCCCCAGGATTAAGTCACTGAAGCAGCCTGGGAAAACCTGATCCCATCATACCACAGGTCAAATTTTGCAAATTCAGGAGCCTGTGATGTTTTCTAATGCTCCCCAAATGCTCAGAGTTAAGACACACACTGATACCCTCCTGACAGATGCTGAGGCCAGGCAAACAGAAAATGAAATACAGCACTTTTTAAACAGTGAATAGATTAAATAATAATAAATAATAAAACAGTAATAAGAAAGTAATCACTGGCACAGCACATCGAGGTGATATGCTCTTGTAGTTTCAAAGCATTTTAGGCCATTTGGAGGCATAGGAAGCATACTACATTCCTGGTTAAAATGCCTACTGCGTTTCAGACAGACATCTCCTAAAAGTCAGCTCAATTTTGAGTGCCAGATCAACTGCAAAAAGACCAAAGAGTGAAGAGACTTTCCTAAGATCAGAAGCAAAGGATGTTCCCCAGCTCCCAGTCCCAAATACTAGAGAGCAGCCCCCTCACAGCTAATGCTGTTAGGCCATGGATGCAGGCACATGCATCTCTGCTTTGGGCCAGATGGCTATTTTCAGTTTCTAATGATGTAGGAAATGCACACTTCATAATGTTCTATCTCAGAGGGTTTAGCACAAACCTTCTTCCTTATTCCACACCAGCACAGTTACAGATGGTACCAAATCTCAAGCAGGGACTGGAGTAACCTGGTGCTAGATACACCCTGTTTGAGCATGTACTCTAAGGAGACAGAGACGTAATTCTGCCTGACAGGTCATCTATCAAGTTTCTTACCAAATAGGCTCATGAAATTTGTTAAATACTTGAACCCTATAGCACCTAAGTCACCATAAGTGCCAATAATTTATTAATGTTGTTAGTAATAATGAAATCTGAAAGACTGTTTGAAGCCATCATATAAACCAGGCCCTCAAATTTGATTTGCATGGGTAGTTGGGTGTTGTGGGTGGCAAAGTTCAGATGTGAGGGTGAAATGGAAAGCACCACCCATGGATGTTTGCAGAGAGGCACCTCAAGCACACCCTTCCCAGAAGTTCAGTTGCTGTGCAGAGCCCCTTCTCAGCAGCTATGATGCTGTGTACACGCTGTTGGGCAAGCCTGAACACACATGGTGGTTTATTTATACTAAACAACTGCAGAGGTTACTTCAAGTGCTTCATGGAGATGCCATCATGGGACTCTGATCTGTCAGAATGAGGCCCTGGTGGTTCCAGTGAAGCCAGAATCTCAGAATCTCTGCAGGAGGTGGGTGGTTGAAGTTGGATCTCCTGGAGCTGAAAACTGGCAGCTGGCTGAGAACTGATTTTTTGTAACTTCATGCAGAAATGGGAGACACCTGTTCTCAGGGTGGGCAGGGAAACCTGAAATTCTAACCCTGATTCCAACTCTGGCTTTGCTTCCCTCCATAGCATCTGAGAATTCCCTCCCTGGCTATTCTGCACTCACCAGGAGCATCAGAGCTGTGTGAACAGCCCTGGTAACACTGACACAGAGGTCAGGAAGCCATGAGGTTGTCTAGGGTGGATGTCTAGCTGTCACCTGCTTGGATGGGCAGCAGGTGGCCATGCATTCATCAAAAGAGGAGAAGCAGGAACACGCAGAAAACAGGAGACCTGTGCCTCAGAAAAATATGGATCACTAGCCTGCTTCACAAGGCTTAATCATAGAACCGAGCATTTAGAGCCCAGGATCTTCAAAGGGCCACAAAGATAGCACTGAATTAATGCTGAAATATCACTCTGGAGATAAAGACACCATATAAATATTATTCAAAGTTGTTACATCCAGGAAATGTAATTATTTTCCCCTGTTGCTGGAAGTCTAGCAACTTTTGGAAGTCATGGCAGACCATTCAGAATAGCCCAATACAGAAATTTCTGTGTTTGCATGATTTATCAAGGCCACCTCCCAGACCACACTAAGATTTTTTCTAAGCCATTTGTTTATTCTTTTGCCAGCAACCCAAATGATTGGTGACTTCTGGAAATTTAGACCTCCATTTTTACAGCACAGACAAGTATCAGTACATTACCCTGACAGTAAGACATACAACTATTGGTGAAGAGCAAAAGTGAGATCCAGCTCTGCAAAGAAAATATAAAAAAATGTACTCTCTTGGCTGCCTCAAATTATTCAGAAAAAAATCAATTGTAAGAGTAATAAAAATAAACAGCAGGACTGCTATCTCTGAAAGGCCTTGGGACATCCAGGGATAGATAAAAATCACTGAAGCACAGTCTAGGATCTTAGAAATGCCAAAAATGCATTTGAAACCAGATCAGCTGCAAACACCCAAAGGTTAAACAGAGGGAAGTCTCGAGGGGGGAGAAACTGAGCAAGGATTCTGTTGATTTGGGTAGGTTCCCTGTTTCTACCACACATCTTCTATAACCTTGGGCAAGCAGCTTAACTGCCTTGTGCCTCAATTTCCCACAGCAAAATAGTGTCAGCGATAACAGCAACAAGGATTCTGAAGTAATTTCATCCACATTTCAGCCATAGTCGAGCCTACAATTTCTGATGGAGCTGTGATTGTCCTCTGAATGGCCACCCAGTCTTGCCCCTCTCCTGCCCTTTATGTGAGAGCACTCCCTTTACAGCTTCTTTGCTGAACAACTTGTGCAGCAGACACCGAGACACAGCTGTAGGACAGATAATAATACATTTCACAGCAGCAATAAAACAACGGGAGCCATAATTTCTTTGAACTCTGGGTCAAACTTGTTGTTAGCCAAGTCTGGAAGAACTCGTATAGTAAATCATATACGTCTCTTTACCAGCAGGATCATAAAATAAAACTTTACAATCCTTCCGAAGGTCACAGCTCTGCAACAAACAGTAAAATGAAATAATAAATTCACCCCTGAGACCACCATTTTTGTGGCTTTGGCAGCTTTGGTTAGATCTGAGGAAATTAGAACTTTGACAGTCTTTATGCAAAGTCTTTCTTACTTCTCCTTTGGACCCATCTTCCAAATGTCCCTAAGCTGAAGGCAGAGACTAAAACAACAGTAATAACGATTTTTACTGGTTTCAACAGCAGCAAAGCCACATTTATCTCTATACACACATTTAATGGAAACAATGACCAAAGTGTTTCTTGGCAAATTATCCCCCTTCTCCCTCTGAAGAAAAACATATCTATAAGCTATTTCCAAAACAATCAATATTAGTTGAGCAAGCAAAACTGTGCATTACATTTCCCATAAAAGTCTTGGCATTGCCTCAAATAAGCGACACTTTATAAATTACAACCACTACCAAATAAAACTGGAGAGAGGGCTGCTGAGTTGGGCACTTTGCTGCTTTTCCCCCAGGTCTGGGAGTCTGAATGCAGGTAACTCAGCTAAAATCCCTGCACTGCTCTGCTGCCTTTTCAACATCTGGCTCAGCAATGTATTTTTATCTTTTAATCTACAGTGGTACAGAAGCCAGGACAAGAGTCCATGACCTAGACACTGCCATAGTACTGCAACATGAATCCTAAGGGGGAGAACCACAGTCTTTCCTACTAGCTTCAGACCATGCATTTGCTCTCCTGTGGACTTAAAGCCAAGAAGACTGAGATGTACTGTTAGTTCTGTGGGTATTATTTTTTTCATTAAAACGAGGATACTTTGGGATACTTTGATCCTGCATATAAAAATCTTAAGTAAAGGGATTAGCTGATATTCTTGAAGGGAAAACAAAGGTCTCCCTCCAAACACTCTTCTGAGAGGCTGGCATTTGGTTATGCAAAGTTTATGGTGTTGCTCTTTTATTCCCAGCAGCTTTGCTCTCCTATCACTCTGTCCTAACGTTGCGAAGCCACAGACACAGTGATCAATGACACCGATTCTTTCCTTTGAAGCTCAGAGTGAGGACAAAACCTGAAAGAGGCATTTCTAGCTGCTGAGGAACTGAAACTTCAAGAAATACTTACCAAAAGGATGCTAGCTGAGACTGTGCTGGTCACCTGGGCTTGAGCAGAACATTTTCTGCAATGAAACACCCTAATGGAAGCTGCTGCTCTGCACGTTCAGGTGAAGAGATGATTTCCTGTGTGCAAAGAGTAGCAGCTTTTTATTTGAAGACCCGTCATGAGGTTTTATCTGGCTTCAGCTGCAACCAGGGCACAGACCCTAAGCAAAGATGTAGCACTTAAAACTGCTTAAATGTAAGAAATTCTCTGTGCTTGTCCAAGAGGAACGACACCCCCTGTCCTTCAGATTAACTTCCGCTTCATTCTGGGAGAGATTTGAAGGAAATACATGACATTCCTCATGGAAATCCCAGGGAAAACGTTGCATTCCTTGGCAACGCCAGCTGATGTGATATATATGTAGCATGATGTGAACAATGCCAGCCTGGAGAGAAAGAGCAGCTCTCACTCTTGCTGGGTACCCATAAATCAAGTCTCTCGCAAGAATGTCAATCTCAGTATTAACCCTAAATAGTATCATCACGCACATCACAGCTTCTACCTTCTCCTATCTCCTCCTGATAGGAAAAATAAAGAACATTGAAGGCTTTTTCGAAGACTGGACAACCCTTTCTTCTTCCTTGTGAGCCTGAACCTGCATCTGGTTAGTTCTGTTGGAAACAACCCTGCCCTCCTGCTTATTGTGCCAGATTACGGAGGGTAGTTTTTTTGATACACTCTTAGACCCAAGGGCAATGCCCCCTTAGCTCAACCCTGCCCATCAGATCTTCAACTCACTGGGCACCTTTGAATGAAATAGTAGTACATGGAGAATACTGGGGAAACCATTCCTCTTGGATGTGTTGTTGGAAACACAACAATTACTCATGCTGCATCCTTGCCACATCTTTTTTAAAAATCTGCCTTTCTGCAATAGCTGAAACCAGAAAAACAAACAAACAACAACCAAAACAAAACAGAACAACCCCAAAGAAAAAAAAATCACCCCTAAAATCCAGAACGTTTGACATTCCTTTGTATACCTACCTATCAAATGAAAGGTTCAACCTTTGCCATCTGTCCTGTATCAGGGTTAGTGTGGCCAGAAGGGAGGTGGTCATGCCTCTGTACTCAGCACTGGTGAGGTCACACCTCGAGTCCTGTGGTCAGTTCTGGGCCCATCACTACAAGAAAGACATGGAGGGGCTGGAGTGTGTCCAGAGGAGAGCAACCAAACTGGTGAAGGGGCTGGAGAACAAGTCATATGAGGAGCAGCTGAGACAACTGGGATTGTTTAGTTTGGAGAAAAAGAGCCTGAGGGAGACCTCATTACCCTCTACAACTACCTGGAAGGACGTTGTAGGGAGGTGGGTGTTGGCCTCTTTTCCCAAGTATATAACAACAGAACTAGAGGAAATGGCCTGAAGTTGTGGAAGGGAAGGTTCAGATTGAATATTAGGAAGAATGTCCATCCTGAAAGAGTGGTCAGGCACGGGAGCAGATGGTAAAATACCTTAGGGGTATTTAAAAAACAAGGAGATGAGGCACTTCATGACATGCTTTAGTGGGCAATTAAAAAAAAACATTTTTTTGGGGGGTGGGCAGGGGGGATTGACAGTTGGACCTGGTGATCTTAGAGGTCTTTTCCAACCATGACAATTCCGTGATTCTGTGTAAGAACCTCTTATCAAGGCAGAGAAAGAAGGGTGGATCATACCAGTCCCTGGTTCTTTCAAGGTGTCAACTCATATAAGGCCCTGACAACCACTCTGCAAGCCTGTTTGGAACAGTCCTCCTCTCCTTCCCTGGAACCTGTGACTCATGCCACATCATCCCATGACTTTTCAGCACCTTCTATTCTCTTATTCTCTACACCTTGTTTTTCACCTGTCACTGTCCAGCCCCACCCTGCCCATCAGATTTGGCATCTCAAACAACAACCTCCTGCTGACAACAACCTGTGGTTCCAAAAGCAACATGACCAGCCCAGAGCTGCTGCAGGGATGGGCACAGAGTGGACAGGAGATGGTTCTGCCATCCACCCACTCTGTTTTCATCAGATGGGCTTCCACTTCCAGCACTCTCATTAACAACAATTATGACAGAACCAGTAACTAAGGTTCTCAATAATGACACCTGTTCATTGCAAGTTGTTTAGGAACATGGTATGGAAGTGGCTGTTTGGCAGGTGTACTCTTTCCACATCCTTCTTTTGAGAGAAGTAATTGTAAAAAGGGCAGCAATAACATTTAAGACAATGCATTAAAAGGAGAGATGGTCCAAATGCAAGAAGATACTAGGGTGTTTGATGTAGGAACTTCTCAGAGGTTTCAAAAAGCAGGCAGGTGCTTGAACTGCTTCGTGGAACCAGACTTACCAACTCAGGCTGTACTGGGAAATGCAAACCAGCAAATGCTCAGTTAACACCTGCCTGATCAAGCGCATCAGGGAGGTATGAAAAAACCCTCTTGAAACGCAGGAGGTGTCTCAGTGCATGCAGCAAACACACCAAAACAATGACCTTGTGGTGATGTGGTTTGCATGATCATAACACATAAACACCTCAGTCGTGGATCAAACTGAAACATGGCAGGTGCCACATGACATAAATATGTATTTTTAGATAGTGCAGGTGCAGAATCAGCCCTGCCAGAGAGCAGTGACTGCCTTATCACCAGCACAGTGCTGTTTGATTACTACTCTTCAATCCCTTTCATCTACTTGGAAAAGAAGTCTTAAGGGCTGTTCTGCAGCCACTTCACGTTGTATGTGGCAATTTACACAGAGTTCATTACAGTTCATTAGCAATAAGGCTGTAACTTTGCTTTTTCTCTTTATACACACACACACACACACACACACACACACACACACACACACACACACACACACACACACACACACACACACACACACATATATGTATCTTGTTTATACCGCAGCCGGCTGGGGTTCCAGAGTAGTAAGCACTATGCAAATGACCATTTGGAAGGGAAGAAGGATGCTGAAAACCCTCAGTTCAAGTGCCACAAAAACCACTGGCTTCCCATTGCCTCAGGCAAGTCACTTAATCTTTCCATAATCCTGTCTTCAAAACAGAAATTAATATTTCTTTACCTGGCAGGGAAGCCAAGAGCATAAACCCATTAAAGACTGCAAGGAGTTCAGATCCTAAAGTGATAAGCAATTACTTAATACATATGCAATGCTTGGGAGCATATGCTTTTTTGTTTCAAAATAAAGACAGAGCTGCTTGGTCTGATGAGCACATCAGATATTTCCTCAATAACAAGAACAAAAAAGCAAAGCAACAACAAAAAGCCACCAGTAAAACTGCAAGTGGGCCCTGGAGAGATGAATGAACTCTCATCTAACTGAACATTTATTTTTGCTAGGAACATGTGCTCTCTTGGAGACAGAAAACAGATACCTCCTGCAGAAGTTGTGTAACTAATTTGGGTACTCAGAAAACGAAACATCTTCCAAAGACACTGAAGGAAACACTATGATGCTGAGTGCTACAGTTTTATAACAGAAGGAACCATACAGAGTTACAAAACAACCCAGTGTACATCTTTATTGATGATTCACACAATCAAACATAATTCACCTAATTCACTTCAGCAGTTCCAATATAACATTTTTCCTTGCTAGGTTTGCCTCATTTTCCAAGGTAAATAATACTTGCTTTTAACTCAGGGTGGGGAGAATCATGCTTTACAGAAGCCATTTCAAAGAGCAAGTGCATCACAGCCATGACAATACTTCACAGTTTTATAAGGCTCAACCTTCAAAGTACTGTTCAGCCATTTAATTAAAGCCCATTGAAGCCTCACAGCAGTCCCTGGCTCCCAGTCCATTTTAGGTCACACCTCCATATTAACACTTCACATAAAAAACCCACTACACCTCCCAACAATGCTTATTCAGTACTTCCATGGCTTGTACTAGTCTCATGAGGATCTTAACCCTTAAGTTAAGTGGGATTTATTTATACTCCTGAAGTGCACTGAAGATATGAACTGCTATCAAATTGAGAGTGTGCTTCCATAATTTTGCCACAACATACATTATTTTCAATAAGCCCATATTAAATTTACTAAGAGTTCCACTGATATAAAAATTATCTCCATTTCCTGCTAAAACACATTTAGTCATATCCTAATATGTTATATACATACAGACACACCAGCAGTATTCTCCACGAATCAACTGCTGAGCTACAGGAGACAGGAGTGAGAAAACCTGGGGAAAGGAATCACATCTTTGATATTGTCAACTCCCAGGATGTACTGCAGGTAGCGTTCAAATCCCATTCCAAAGCCTCCATGAGGAACTGAGCCGAATTTTCGGAGGTCCAGATACCTGTAATTTAAACAGACAGTTACATTTGCAGCACAGTTCTGCCTATGCAACTTGAGCCAGCTTTTTAGCTAGGGTTTTGCTTTTCAACTTTATTACTATTCTTTGACCCTAACCACTGTGGATTTCTGCCAACATGGCCAAGTTGGTCAGGGGTGTGAAGAGTTGTTGCTGCTGACAGCCTGAATTGTTTTAGCAGAAACCCCAAGTGCAAGTGCATTTAAACCAGCAGAGCTGTGCTCTGCCAACACACTACAGCCTGTTTTATTTTGTAGCAAGAACTCATCTGGGTATGAAGAACAGTTTTAACACTATAGCTCTGCTCACATTGGGAACATCTTTTCTAAGCTTCAGTATCTAAAATACTCCTAAGAGAGGCATGAACCCATGTTCCTACAGAAACACAAAACATTTCCATTGTCAGTGACGGAGTTGCCTGCCTGGGTTTGTTTTCCTCTTGTCATGCCAGTCCTGAAATCTGCCCAAAAATATTTTCTTTCATTTTCTTTCTTCAATAGTATAAGCAGTTTCTTTTCCAGTCATTTCTTCAGAAGGCTAAATAGGTCTTCTATCTGCTTCAGATTTTTTTTTTTTTTTCTTTTTAAGGTAATTATGATGGCTTCTTGTTACTTTTCCCAGAATCAGACTGATTCACTTATTTCTGCAGTAAGTCAGCAAAAAAATCTTGGACATATCTTCTCGATAAATGAGATCTGGAACAAGACATTTCACTTTGGAGAACAGCACCCATTGTGCACAGACAACTCAGAAAATGTTTGGAAGCAGATATTCAAAATATATGGGTGTCAGCACAATTCTTTGGAGTTCCCCATTCCCAGCTGGACTGTAGCTGATGTGATACACAAGAACTATATTTGCAGCAATAAATTGTCCCCAGCAGTTTTACTTTAATAGGATTGAAGAACATCTCAGTGGTCCTACTGATTTATGGGGCCACTTCTGAGCTAGCTGAGGACACAGTTATTCTTCTTTATATGAATGAACTAGTAAGCAATTGAGTGACTCCAGATGTATTACATGCCTATAACCTTCATGTATGAATATTTTATCATACCAGTTTAAAAAAACATCCAGTACACTTCAATATAAATATATAAAAAAATAAATATATATGTGAAATATATAAATATAAATTATATATAAATAAATTTATATATAAATATATACTGTGAAAGAAATTAATATTGGATTGATTGTATTAAATAGCTTCCCCAATTGTAACTCATGTTAATGAACTGCAAGGAAACAGTGTGTTTTATAGTGTGTTTAGAGTTCCACGTACTTCAGAATTTTGTTGCCTTGAAGACTATGTTTTAACAGAGTGAATAATGCCCCTGATCACCTCTACTTGGAGAACAGAAATATTCTCCAACCAATTCTACAGCTGCAAGAGATTACCCTGGCAGACTCAGTTTCACAGTACACCTTTTATACCATGAAATATTACATTACCTTGCAGCTCCTTAACAGTAGTTAAAATTTGGGAAGCCACTTATTACACTCAATCCAATCTTTAGGTTTTTCTCCCCAGTGTTTTGTCCCCTCCACTCCACTGCCCTCATAGAATTTCTGACCTCATCCTAGTAGCACTGACACATGAAATCTAGTTATGACCTGTAAGTCAAACAGGTAAGTCAAGAGTGGGACATAAGATTTCTGATCCCTGGGAGCCACATGTTTTCTGTCTGTGCTGCAGGGTGGTAGCTTGGCTTGCTATAAAGCTCAGCTGTATCCACCCTACACCTTGTGACAAAAATTATGCTTATGATTTGAGCATGTAGGCTGTGGAACAGCATGGTGGTCTTCATCTCTATCCCCTTGATACAGACTACATGAAGAATAACTTTAGTTTCTGTTGATAAAAGCCCCCTGGGAGCTCCACTTAGCAGCTTTTCAAGGGTTTGAAAGGAAGATGATGGACAGATCTGATGCTGAGGGTGGTGACTTGTGAAACAGGAAAGACCTCGTAAATGTGAGGGATACCAGGTGCTGGCCCTGGCAGATCTGTACTCACTAGTTCTGAGAGGAACTGGCAAACCAGGTGGTGACAACTCTAGGTGGGACTAGTAACTGAAACAACAGCACAAACATTTCTGCTGACATCCATAAGCAATCAGCCTGTGCAGAGACAGTTGAGACTAAGATATATTTCTTCCCTTTTGCTGGCAACAGACTTTATAAAGTCATTGTAAGGAGATGAAATAACTCAACTTCTTTCAGATGAACAATAATAATAAATCCTAGCCCTGTTTATCCAGGACTTTCATCTGTAGATCTCAAAGCACTCTGAGAAGCCATTTTGGCAAAAGGAGTGAAATGAAACCCATTAAAGTTAATGGAAAAAGCCCATTGAATTAAATGTGCTGAGGATCAAGACTGTGGATCCTTTCAGATGACTGCGCTTAGAAGAAGCAATGGAATTGAGAAATTTCCCATTCTTCCCAGATGAAAGAAAAAGAGTAACTGCCTGCAGATTAAGAGAAAATTCCCTTTAGGCTGGAAAATGCTCCCTGAGGTTTTTCTTCATTCACAAGTCTCCCGACACTGGATGTTTCTTATCTCGAAACCAGTAATGAACTAGTCAAGCTATTTCTCCTAGTAGCTCATACTTCGAACTGAGCCCTCCGTTGGCAACTGGGGGACTGTGCAACAGTATTTCATGGGGCAAATAACCTTCTACGACCCCAGCTAGTCCCAGAGTTCATGTTCTGGACCTGGAGGACTGGTAGTTCTTCAGAGATTTGAATCTTACTAAAGTATGTGCTGCAACAACATCCCCCGGCAGTGAATTCCAGGAGCTTGTTATGTGCCAAGTTAGAAAAGCATTTCCTTTCATCCTCTTTAAAAATCTATACACTTTTATCATCACCACAAGCTCCTGTGATGCACTGCAAGGTACTATGAAGATCAGTTCACTCTTAGTAACCATTCATAAGCTGAATGTATTCTTTTTGGTCTCCTTTCAAAACAAATATAATTTTGATCTTTTATATAAACCCCTTGTTATACTGAAGCCTCCACAGCCAGTTTGAAAAAGGTATGGCTGAAAGAACAAAGATATTGCAGCCCATGAAGATGAACATTCTACTGGAAAAAAAAGCAGAATGAAAAAAAAACACTGTGAAATGACATCTGAAAGATTGTTGAATGCTTCAGGAAATAAACATGCAAAGCATTGCTAGGTTCTGATGCTGGGCAAAATGCTGTCTTTGGTTTCAGGCAGCTTCTGCTTTGTTACAACTTTCTGGGAATCCACAAAAAAGCCTTCAGGGAGGAAAATCTAAACCACTCCCATTGACACAAGTGGGGTTTGGTCATGTTTCGAGTGGCTTCACAACTGACTTGCAGTAGCTGAAGGGGGCCTACAGGAAAGCTGGGGAGGGACTTTTTACCAGGGTGTGTAGTGGTAGGATGATGAGTAATGGTTTTAAACTAGAAGAGGATAGATTTAGGTTAGATGTTAGGAAGAAATTTTTTCCTGTGAGGGTGGTGAGACACTGGCCCAGGCTGCCCTGGGAGGTTATGGCTGCCCCTTTCCTGGAGGTGCTGAAGGGCAGGTTGGATGGGTCTTTGAGCAACCTGATCTAGTGGGAGGTGTCCCTGCCCATGCAGGGGGTTGGAACTAAATGATCTTCAAGGTGCCTTCCAACCTAAACCATTCTACGATTCTGTAACTTTCTGCTTGCCCCAGTATGGCCCAGCACAGCACTGTTTCCTCCCAAAACAGGAGTAATAGGACCAGGCAACTGCCAAGGACAATGATGAGCTGCCTGGTCTTGCTGGGCTCTGAAAGAAGTTAAAGGATTATATGAATACTATCACTGGCCACAGGTTGTAAGTAGCTCACCAGTGCTGCTGTTCCTTAAATCCAAGTCCTTCTTTCTACCTTGTCCCAAAAGGACCCAACAGAACACTCCAGCATTCATGCTCCAAAGAAAATGAGTCATTAAAGAGTCCAACACAGCTCAATCTTCTCCATCTGAAGCAGGAGCAAAGCCAAGAGAAGATAGTAATATTCATTCTAAGCAGGTAACACCTGCGCTGCCACTCTGAGCTTTCACCAGCACTACACCAGAAGAGCAGAAAGGTACTTGGACTGTAAAGGGTTCAGTATGAAGCCATCCTCTCCATTTGAGGCCATCCTCTCTGCTGACACGAATGATGATAACCAGAGTGAAGAAATGGGTGCCTTACATGTAGAAAGACTGTATGAAATGCTGCTCAAGCTGATGACAGTGGGAAAACATTCACTACAAAGTACCTGCTTTCTTGTTGCTCGTGCTAAGCTGGAACCTGGAGGCCACAAACCGGATCAAGTCCCTTGTTTATAAGGTAATGTACTCGATACTCTCTGGTCACCAAGAAAGTGACTTCCCAGAGTAAACTCTGATGGCCTCACTTTCCCAGATCACTTCCACAGAAATCCCCAAGTCTAGCCAAGATCAGCATCTACAGCACTGAGCTCTTTTCTATCTAGACTTCCAAGGAAGGAGTGGTAAAATAAGATAAAATAACTCTGCAAAATCAAGCCAAGTACTTTTGCAACTCATATTCTTTATGGAAAGAAACCTGCACTACAGGAAAGATGTAGTGAAGAAGACTGAGAGGAGTTTGACTATGTCCCTTTATCTACTTTTTTAAAAAAAGCTTTCTGAAAGGCAGGAATGGGCACAAGCACAAGTGTTTCACATCATCAGTTGCCTCTTTGCCCAAGAATTCTTCCACAAACAAGGCAGTCCTGAAGCTGTCGTAGAAGCAGTTAGTCCCCACAATACCCTCATGCTTAGTTGGAGAAGAAAACAGGTAGAAACAGAGATAAGCCACCATATAAGGGATTTCTAAAGGGACCAGGTATCATACAGCTGCCCATTCTAATGTCAGCAAATATTATATTTTAAAAGGAATGACTCAACTGTTATTCAAGGAGTTTGTGAGCCAGCTTTGGAGACTAAATTCAATCAGTAAATGGGAGACTAAGTTCAGTTCTCTTGCCACCTCCACTGAAAATATGCTGGCAAGCCACTTAACTGTTTTCTGGCAGATTCTGGACTGCAGTCCAGAAGCATCCAGGATTACTCTTGCACCTTCCAAGGTCATCAGAACATGCTATGGCAGGGGGTGACAACAGTTTTAATCTCTGGGAAGTTACATCATCTGAGATGGAGTGGAGGGAATAAAGGAGGAAAGTCTCCAAAACAAGATCACAAGAGGAAGGAACTTCCAGAATGCTATTGCTACACAACACATGAAAATGCAAATGGCTGACAGGCAATATCTTAACCTTCTCCCTTGAGGGAAGCATGAGGCAGGGCTGAGCTATTTTAGCAGTGCTGGCAGGCTTGCCACTGAACACCAGACTTCCTCAGACTGTATCTCAGCATCTAACCATGCAACTGATCATCCTTAGTCAGGATAATCCTTCTTTCAGATGAGGTGATATGGTGTATTCTGGTCCACAAATGCAACCAATGAAAGAAGACATTTCATTCACACCCATTGCAAATGGATGATGTAAAGGTCTGCCATGCACTGGGTTGTTTCTAAGTTATTTCATATTGTGGGAAGAGGACAGTGAAGAATCCTACACTTACTCTGCTTTTTTTCAAGGCAGCCTCCCTAAAGATCATTTCAAATATGGCAGATTATTTGAATATACTCTTCTAGACTTAAAATTCCCTGTGCTATCATCTCTTAGTAATTGTGACAAACTACATACCCAGAAACACTTGTCAAGAGGAACACTAAGATCCTTCTGTCGTTTTAATAGGCTAAACCGTTAATTCAAAGGTTGCTCTGTCTCCTTAGCAGGGCAGTTTTAATTGCTTCAACCACTTTGTTAAGGAAGATTTTTCAGCCCAACTGCCCAGTCAATTGCAAAGGGAGTTATTCATAGAGCTGTTAAAGGTCACAAATTGCTTGTGGTTCTGTAACCTGTTTATCTCATGCAATGGTGGTCAAAATCTATTAAAAATGGAACACAGCTTCATGATTTAATATAAAAAATCATTGATGGGTTGTAAATTAATCCACTTCATGCAATCCTGAAAGAAATTACCTGGGCTGTGAGTGGACAAATTGGGAAGATAAACTAAGAAGCATTAGATTAAACTTTGTTTAAAACTGGCTGTTCCATTTAGACTGGCAGTGATGGCAGGGAAACCGAGCCAAGAAACATCCCCTCCAGAACAGGATCAAAAAAATGAGACAGTTGTTTAGAGAGTCTTAATAGAATAAATATAGCTTGCAGACCAAGAGAGTGTCTTACCATTGGTAGGCATCTGTGAGTCCTAATCTGTGGAACAAAAAGAAAACCCCTTGTAAGTAAAGGAACAGAGGAGATCCACGCAAGCAGCCCTTACCTGGAAGAGCGCATTCAAGAAAAGGGAGGGTCTGATCACTAAACTCAGTCCAAAAAGGCAAAGCAGAAAATTAAGAGAAGACATGATCAGTGGTTGTCAGTTCTGGTAATCAGTAGACAATCTTGGAACAGATTCTCAATATGCTCCTTAAAATGTAAAGTTTGTTTTGTCAACATACAGGGTTGATCCTAGCTTCATGTACGGACTTGTGCAAATTCTTAACTTTCAGCATGTCAGTGAACTGCTTGTGAATGTTTGGAGAGCACAGGCTCAACCATTAAATTTACCAACACATTCAGCCAACCTCATTTATGAGTGAGTCAAAATCTCAAATTCACATGTGCCTCTCCTTCCGTAGTGCACAAAACCACTGAACTCCCATGGCTTTGTTAATGTGTGTCAAAGCTTCTCAATAAAACACATCTTTTTCTAATTGCCACCAGTGTACCCTCTCCCCTTTTCCTGCCCTGGCAGAGTCAGAGTGAAACTGCTGGGTTTTTTTCCTCATTTCTCAGAACACAAACAGAAAACTGTAGGCAAAGAAAGACCACTTCTCTCTCGTCTTCAGTGCATTGCAGCTGTCCCCGACTAGGACTTGGAGAGCTATTGTATGAAGTCTGTATAAGCAGACAAGAATCCCTTTCTTTATCTCTCTTAGTTATGCTGGGTCTGCAGGAAGTATAATTTAAAAGCCTTAACAAAGTATTTGGGCTCAGCAGATCAGACCCTCAGTACTTTAAATTAAAAAAAAACAACCCACATGTGAAAAGGGGTGTTATTTTTCCAGGTCATCTTCAATGCAGAGCTGTATTTTAAGGTCACTGAAGACACACCCCATTTGTAGCCTGAAATACTTCCTATGACTTTCCTGATAAACAAGAAAGTCTGGTTTCAATCTCCACAGGGACCACTCTGGTAGCCCCAGACCATAAGGGCTGTGGACTCCAGATCTCACTAACAAAAATTTCAAGTGGAGAAGTGCAGCAGGCAACACTGTACTTTGCTTCAGCTGAAGCTTGCCTGCTTCAGGAGGCTTCTCAGGGAGAGTATCAGGAAGCACTGGGAACACCATCATCCTACACTACAAATTGAGAACCAATGTTCTGGTGAGTTTAATTACTCTGTGCCTTTTGGGTGCATTATGCTGGAATGGATTTTGCTCTTCTCCACTGACTAGATACATCTCTGTGAGCATGTGGCTGATTTAAGCAAAAAGTTCATTCCCAACATGCAAATGGTGTTACTCTGGGATTAATCCTCCCCCCAAATTGCTTTGCACAAGTGTATGACTGGCCCAAATGGACTCATCTGAGTTATGAAAGGCTCTTTTGAACATCAGACAGTATCCAAGGAGTAATTGTCTATAGAGAATTACCACATCTATAATGTCAATTATTGTTAACGGAACTGCAGCTTTGATATTCTGACACTGAATTTAGCCTAGAATTACTCCAAATGACATGATCCAGAACAAAGCAGCAGGGAAAAAGCCATATGACTCAGTACAGGTCCCAGGCTCTTCCAGTGAAGATTCTCACCAAACTGTTAGCAAAGAACTGCAATCTCTTAAACGATGCCACTGAGGCCAGTTGCATCACAGTAAAGCTTCCGATCAAATCTGCAGTTCCTCAGTTACACAATGTGATGACACATGTATCTAAGCTCTCTCTGTCTACGTGACGACTTCCACCTTTGCAACCCACTCTCAGCTGAAAAAGCTGCAAAGGGTGCAGGATGAAGTGCCTGACACAAGACCTTGTTCTAGACAGTCCCAGTAGAGCTGAGCACTCTCCTGCCCTGGCCTCCTACCATAAAACAAACTCTTCTTCTCTGAGGACCTAAACCAGAGAGGCAGTTTTCACACCTACAACAGTAGCAGAAGAACTTCTTTGCTAGTTTGCAATCACCTACTCAGATCAATAGATATCTCAAAGACAAAAATAAGCCTTTTTAAAAAAATAGCATGAGTTGCCCTTTCACTCCTCTCTCTTGCCAACCTTTAAGAGCTGCTGGACCACTCTCTTGGTCAGACTAGTCTCCTGGCATCTGTGGGCTTTCCGTACCTCTGTAAGCGGGATTCAAGGAAGGGCAGTCGCTCCTCTCTCAAGCTGCCTCCACACAACTCACCTATTCCTGGTACAAGGAGATCAACAGCTGCAACCTTCAAAGAAAGAAACCCAAGAGAAGTCATGACATGTAGCCATAGTCTGTGGCAGAAGTACAGTTGAGAGTGGATGGATGCTTGTAAAAAGCTACTCTAATTCTTTTATTGAGTTCAGGACTCGGGTAAAAGTCCCTTGTTGACAGGAGAAGGCTGGGAGGGAACTTTTGCAATGATAAACATCAGTAAGCCTACAGGAAACCTGAACAAGTGCAGTGCTGTTCCAGACTGAGCACATCTGCAGCAGGTGGTGTGAACTGAATCCCACCAGGTTAAACTGGTGACAACCTGTGCACATTAGGCAAGCCTGTGCAGGGTATAAAGAACCCAACAGCAGCTCACAAGGAGACAAAAACACATGGGCAAGTTTCCTGAAGTCCTGATTCAGTTAAGAGTTGAAGCTGCTTTGATACCTGTAACTTGTGCTTACCCTGTCTGGCCAAATCCCCCAAGGAGTGGGGGTTCCTTGAGCCAGCTCTAGGGGTAAAAATACCCATGGATCAATGGCACTGATGTGCTGATACAAGGGTTAGGATCCCACTGTTAAAACCTATGCTGTTAGGTTTGGGCTGGTTTTCTTCTCTGTTAGTTTTGTAGCTACTTCTTTTATCCGAACTGTTGCTAGAGTTAAAGCCACAAGGGACAGTGGCACTGTGATGTAGTAGATCAGTAGAAACAATGTTTCAGGTTGTCTCAATTGAATTAGAAAATCACAACTTCTAAGCATGAGTCTTGGAGAATAAAAGTTTGCATCTTGTGTCCATATGGTATTTGAGGATTAAATGGATGGTAGATTTGGATGACAAGAGAATCACAGGCTGCTTGGAGCCATGCAATTCTAGACACTTCACCTAGCAGTACCGAAGTGTATCAGGAAAAGAAATCAACTATGGCAAATCTGTCTTAAAGGACTTCAGCAAAAACTTAATGCTACCGAAATCCTGAATCCTCCCTCCTGTTGTTCTTGCTTTGGGGATTTCTTCCACAACAGAAAACAACTGTTTAGGATCACCTGATGGTCACGTCTTATCTTGGACTACTTGACCAGAGGTCCAGCAGAAGACTACCCTCATCTGTCTGTCAGCAGGCTAAGACACATACCTAGCCAAAAAAGAGGTGAAGGGTGACCTATGGACTCACTGTGTGTTGAGGTCCATCTTCATTGTCCCGCATATAGAAAGGTTTGAGGTCATATGGGTAGTTAATGACAAACACAGGAACCTCACCACAGTGCTTCACCAGGTACTTTTCATGTTCTGTTTGGAGGTCACAGCCCCACTGTAAAGACAGTAAAAGGGACCTGAGATCCTGCTTTGGTGCATCTTGCCTGTGGCAAGAGACACAGCAAAATCCCTGTGCAGGAGAGATGTGCAGCTTTGAATAACATGAAACCAAGCACAGCAACTTCTCACACAGGCCACTGGGAGAATGTGCTAAGCAGAGTTTCATGAGCTTTAAGGCAGAGCAAAGTAATTAAAAAAACATGGTTTAACTTCCACAGAACAGGGCCAGATCATCCCTCTATCAAGCCCAAGCATCTGGTATCAAATCAGAAAAACCCCAGAACAAACAAACAAACATCCCATAATCACATTCCACATAGCCTACGGGAAACAGGCACTTATCCAATATCAGATTACTCAACCCAGCAAACCAGTCTTACTTCAGTATTACCTTTAGTAGATAGAAAGCAGCTTTACTAGGCTCACTGCTCTCTTCCCTGCTGTGTCCTGTTACATGCTACATTAATTCTCATTTAAGAAAACCCAGTATCTTTCAATCAATCCATTGTTATCAGAAATCTCGGACATTTCAGAAGTCCTTCACTTCTCCTTTCTTCCAGTGATGTTACAAACCCGTGGCTTCTGACAAGATACCTCCAGTCCACTACAGGATGTGCAAAGAATATCTGGGGAGTGGAAGGGTAAGAGGGGAACATATATCCTGCAGAATCTGCTAATTTGAAAATATCCTGAGTTTGCTGTCTCAGATCCAAGGTAGTGGAGATACAGGATTTGAGGTTCTATACCCATTTGTACAGAGAGACAATACAGCTACTCAGCTGCTATGAAGGAAGCTCCAGCCAGAGGTTTATTTTCCTCAAAGCTCCACAAGATAAAGATTATCAATATACACATCAGATGAACACCACCACAAATGCTCTTCCTACTGAAATGTGTGTTTGAAATTGGACAAAACACTATTTTCAGGAAACCATAATCTTAACAGTGTTAGAAAGACAAGTATGTGATTCTTTCTCCCAGTCAACATCTATTCTTCGGAAAGACAAGGGACTCCTTCTACCTACATCTAGTTACATGGTATTTTAACATGGTTTTGGATTACTAGTTCTTGTCCAACTTTTGGTGCTGTCCTAGTAGCATTCCTTTATTTGAGGACTATTGCAGCAACCCTCCTTAGATGAGTGCTGCTGAATCCACAGCACTCTGAGCACTACCCATATGCAGGAAAGAGAAGTACTTCTGCTAAAGCTTTGGTCCTTCAACAGCAAACTCATCACTTCCTTCCCTACAACCCTTACACTTTCTTCTGCTACAGAACTCACTCCTCATATTGCTTCCATTTCAGCCCCAAAAGGCAAAAGTTATACCTGGGTTACAAGTGAGCAAAGACCCCAGGAGGCAAGTAACAAGTAACCCGTGCCAAGTAACAACTCTGGTGGTACCAGATAGAGAGAAATAAGATCTCAAAAATTCCAGCTGGCTGTGTGCATGAACAGGCATGGAGTACAAGCCACCAGGCAACTACCTACCTCTGGCTTGAAAGTGAAAGTTTGAGGAGCTTGCTTCAAAATTTCTATTGCTTCGCTGTAGGAAATTCTGCAAGAGACCAAAAAAAAAAAAAGTCTTTCAGATAACTGCAAAAGGAATAACAAGAAAGTTTTCTGGCAAAGCGCCGCAGTGGAAAATTAAGGAAGCATTTCCCCACCACCATGCCAATTTGTGCTGTGATGTCACACTTCCCAGCAATGCTTCTTTGGACAGAAACCAAAACCATTTTATATGGCAAGAATCCTATGTTTTCCTGTGCTTCAGCTACGTGGAGGGCAGGAAGCGCTAAGCTCTCAAGACACTTTGGCACTACTGCAATGTTGCACTTCAGTCAGAAGTGAGCCCCATGGAGAATTGCTTCATTGAAATCTGTGCATGTTTACTTTAAGAAAACAATGTACCCTCACTGGCACAGCTCCAGTAACATGGCTCCACTGGTCAGCATGGTGTTAAGCATAAATAATAGCCTAGAGTGCAAAGGCTTTGCAAGTCCAACGTTTTCATTTTACTTTGTAAAAAGCGTGATTCATTTGCAGCAACGTTTCTCTGCTCCTCTGACAGATCTGAGAGCACCTTCTCTACTGACTTCTACCAGTAACTTTTGCCAGCACAAAAGAACAGGATCATGGCAGAGCAAACAGAAAAAGTGCAGTGAAAAATGCTGCAGGCTTGAGAAGTGGAAATCAAGACTCAATGGAAGATACTTTTGCTGACAAGTTTTCCACATACCAAGCAAATGCTGTGGACAGGGAGAAGAAAGAATCACCTGACCACAGTAATTTCATCTCTCCATATCAGTGGCTAAATCAAATTATAAACCAAATTCCCTAGAGGTTCCCCAAGGTTTCACTAACACAGGGAAGGCTTCTGGAGGAAATACCTCAGGAAGGAATATGTTGCTCCATGTGTTTGGGTAATGCGAGGCCATGGTCCAAATGAGGTACAGCACTGGCACAGGTTC
>NW_009953960.1:214690-218786 GCF_000747805.2 Chaetura pelagica
GGAGAGATGGGCTGACTCACTCTTTCTCCTTGGATCATGGGAGAAGCTGAGTGAAACTCTGTCCTCTCAGGAATATCATAGAATTGTAGAATGGTTTGGGTTGGAAGGGACCTTAAAGATCACCTAGTTCCAACCCCACTGCATGGGCAGGGACACCTCCTAGTAGATCAGGTTGCTCCAAGCTCCATCCAACTTGGCCTTGAACACTTCCAGGGGTGAGCCAGCCACAGCTTCTCTGGGCAACCTGTGCCAGTGTCTCACCACCCGCACACTAAGTAACTTCCTCCTAATGTCTAGCCTAAATCTCCCCTCTTCCAATTTTGATCCATCAGTTAGGTTCAAACACAGGAGGACTGAAATGGGGACAGAGTGACTTCACTGAGGCTGCCCATGGTGCTTATGCAGGCAAGAAGCATCAGGAGGATCTATCATGATCCTGTGTGTGACTGTAGCTGCTCAGCAGAAAAATCAGCCTTGGGATGACCAGCCCTACAGTGTTCTCTGGGATAAATGGAGAACACCCCTACTTGAAAAGACAAGCAAGAGAAGGGAAGAGGAGGTATTCTTGGAGGCCAACAAGAGGAACCAAAACTTTCTTAGAACACTTGTGTTTAGCACACAGAGAAGGGGGAAAAAAACAAGTAACTGGGAATAGAAACTCAATTGGCAATTTTAAATATAGAAAAAATTGTTTCATAAAAAGGGAGCCTTGGAGTGGAAGTGTGAAGGAAGGCAGAGCACCAAAGCCAAAATAAAGCAAGGCAGTGAGTTAACCACTGCACAGGTGCATGCTGGAAGGATAATATTCTGACAGAAAGAGCATATTGTCCAGGAAATCAAAAGCCTGTGGATGTCCCCTCCCTTGAAGGTGTTCAAGGCCTGGTTGGACAGGGCTTTTTGCAACCTGGTCCAGTGGAAGGTGTCCCTGCCCTTGCAGAGGGGGTTGGAACTAGATGATGATCTAGGTCCCTTCCAACCCAAACCCAAATTCTATGATTCTATGATTTGGATGCTGGTCCCATGCAGAGATGAACAGGTAACTAGTAAAGGGAACAGCAATTTATGCTCATCTGGAGACACTATGCTAACCCAGAAAATGTTTTGTTGGGAAACAAAAACAAAATATACAAAAATAGGAATTCTTTCCCCAAAAGCCTTCTTCCAGATAGTTTTGAAACAGAAGTACTTACGTCACAAATTTGTTCTTCAGTATTTGTTCCAACCTGTCCTTGGTCAAAACAAGAAAAAAAAAAAAAGAATGTAAAGCTACTCTTAAAAGTTCAGGGACTCAGAAAAGCTACCTCCCTCCAAGTTTTCATTTGAAGGTCTGCATTGTGCTCTAGATAGAATCACAGAACCATTTAGATTGGAAAAGACCCTTAAGACCCTTAAGATCATCAAGTCAAACTGTTAGTCCACCACTAAACCATGTCCCTAAACACTGTTTTTTAAACACCTCCAGGGATGGAGGTGTCCACGTCCTTAGGCAGCCTATTCTGGTGCCTGACAACCCTTTCAGTGAAGAACTTTTTCCTAACATCCAAACTAAACCTCCACTGGCACAACTTGGGGTAATTTCCTCTTGTCCTATCACTTGTTACTTGGCAGAAGAGACTGACCTCTCCCTTGCTCCAACCACCTTTCAGGGAGTTGTGGGGAGTGAGAAGGTCTCCCATCAACCTCCTTTTCTCCAGGCCAAACAACCCCAGTTCCCTTAGCTTGAAAACTTGTGCTCCAGACCCTTCACCAGCTTGGTTTCTCTTCCCTGGACACACTCCAGCTTCTCAATGTTCTTCTTGTCGTGAGGGGCTCCAAACTGACCCCAGGACTTGGGGTGCAGCCTCACCAGTGTTGACCACAGGGGATTAGTATCTGCCCTGGTCCTGTTGTTCACACTATTCCTGATACAAGCCAGGATGCCATTGGCTTTCTTGGCCACCTAGGCACACTGCTGGCTCATGTTTAGCTGCTATCAATGAGCACCCCCAGGTCCTTTTCCTCTAGGCAACTCTCCAGCCACTCTTCCCCTAGCCTGTAGCATTTTGTTGTGGCCCAAATGCAGGACCCAGCACTTGGCCTGTTGAACCTCACATGATTGGCCTCGGCCCATTGATCCAGCCTGTCCAGATCACTCTGCAGAGATATGGAATAAAATCCACTCCTCGTCTTTCAGTCCTAAAAAGGTACCTGATCTTTGGAGCTGAGGATACAGAGGCTGCTAGATAGTATGACAGCTACAGTTCTACCACACTTGCTGCAGAAAGTTGTGTGTCCTCTCTGTTTTGGCCTGAACAACCACTCAAGCTCAGGCTGCCTGTTGGCTATTCACAGGAGCCCCCAAGATGCATAAAAGAACTGTAATTCTTTCCTGTCAAATTTATTACCTTCTGGGCAGGAGCTATGTATTTATGAAAAAGCTCAACATCACGAGGACATCTGGAGAGCACAGTATTTGTCGCTGTCTTGAAAAGATCTTCCATAACCTAAGAGAGAAAACAGAAGTCTGTGAAAAATTATGTCCCAGACTATAAATAAAACACAGCACATATCATCCAAGGCATACAGAAGGAGCTTGTGCCCTTCTGCATGGTAAAACTGCCTAAGAGGGTACCAGCTCGTTAAGGCTCCTAATTAGCAGGCGTGATCAGCAGCTGAAGTGAAATGGAATCTGTGTTTCTCTTCTGGGTTTAGAGCTTCACTGCCTGCTGATGGCCTCAGTGACTTCAGTCAGGTATCTCCAGTGAAAAAAAACACAGCTACCATATTCAAGCAGCAGCCCTGGTCAGCCACAAACACACACAATACAACCATTTGTGGTGACTGGTCTCAGATTAATTACTGGTGAGAAACTTCTCCTGCAATGAGCAATTCAGGTTTTCTGCTTTGTTGATACAAGAGGCAAAACTAAAGGAGAAGAGAATAAAAGTCCACTGAGTAGAGCCAGCCCATCAAACTGATTCCAGCTAGAGAGACTCTGCACAGTAAGAGCAAAGCAAAGAGAAAATGTACAGAGACAAGGAGAGAGCTGAAGTGGAGGACACATCAATGCAGGGATGTTTGAGAAACCAAAAACAGATGTGGTTTCATTTCCCTAAACTAATGTGGATTAGCTAAATGACATTAACATCCAATTTGGATACACTTATCCAGTAAAATGGGCTTCACCCAAGAAGAAATTAAAATGCTATTTTGGTTCTAAAAAAACTCAAACCCAGCAAACACCACCCACATGGGATGCCACTGCATTTTGATGAACCTGTTTTAAAAGTAATTTTCTTTTTGCTAAGCAGACCATCCAAGACATTTGCTGTCGTGCAGATTAAGGGTTCCCATGACTCCTCGTAGTCCCATGCCTGCACAAAGCAGGTAGTCAATACCGTGTAGTACTGACAGCCTCAACTCTTCACAATCACCCTCCTTATCCTCACCTCCTTTGCATGCAACAGGGCAATGCAGCTGGGGCTGAATGTCATCTCAGCCTGGGATGGGACCAGAGTTTTCCCAACAAAAAACACCTCTTGAAGTCTTGGCACATTCCTGCCTTTTTTTTTCTTTCTCTACAAGCATAACAACTGCTTCATTAACTGCAGTGTTGAGAGAAGTACCCACCAACACCACCACAGCAAACAGCAGTCCCTTGACACCCCAAAGCCCAGGGGAGACCAACTGTGAAAAGACTGATGTTCAGTCAGCAAATCTGAGGAAGAAGCAGGTTGCTGCCAGACCTCACAGGGCAAGAGGACCTAAAGGCACAGAAAAGAAGAAGCTGGGCTGCTGAAACGGACAAGATGAGACTTCAGGCATGTTGTTTCAACTCTGATCTTTAGAAGAACATTCTTCACCACCTGTTCCAAACTGCTGCAACACTGCTCTGTGCCTATCAACAATGTCTGCATCCCACCAGCCCGGAGAAGCTGGTAAATCAGCCTGTTTCAACTCCTCTGGAGCCAAACTCAACCTTCAGACTCCTGTATCAATTTGAGCCCTGTTTACAAAGGGAAGATCCAAATAAAGGAGCAGCATTATCATATGTAGATGAACAGTTTTAGTCCTCCTGGTACTCAAACAGAGAAAATGAAAAGCTAGTATTCCTGCT
>NW_009953960.1:218804-235695 GCF_000747805.2 Chaetura pelagica
GCAGAGTGGCAAACAACCAAAGAGGAGCTTTGAACTTTCTTCAAAGTAGACAGAAAAAGGCCTATGCAAATGAAATTAGAAAACTTCTTGGCAATTCATCTGGTTTCACCAGGCAGACGAAGGGATTTTACATTAAGCTTCCTCTTTCTAGAAAATGAAAGTATCATCTGGATTCAGAAAAGCATGTTGTTTAATTAGCACTTTTTTTCCCTCACTGTGCGATAAAGTAACAATTAGGTTCCCACAGCATTCAACATAAGCAGCTTCCTCTTGTGGAAAAAAGATGTGGGTGGTATGGGAAAAACAAACTGAGAAGTATTTCCAGGTTTCAGACTGAGGTTTTATCCTGGCAAAAAAGACAGACACGTGGGTCATGCATTGGTGTCCTCACTGTTCTTGTTTATGCAAAATATGTACCAGGCGCAAACGGTGGAGGGAATAAAGAGAAGGGAAGAAAAAAAATGTTCTTCAAGTCAGAAGTTGTGGCTTCAAGCAAATAATATATTGAAGGACTAGAAAGTAGGCTATATAAAAAATAAGTGGAGAAGCATAACCACTGGCTTGCTGATTTGAGGGAAGGTACGAGCTGAAGATACAGCTCAAGTGATTGGCGTGAATGAATTCTGTAAGAAACATGTTTGATAGGAGACTTAAACAGGGAAAAAGCCATGGGAATCACAGCAAATAGCTCATCTCAGTGATGGGGCTTAGTGTCCAAAAGCCCATTAATTTGGTTGCTTCATAATGGAAATGTAAAAATTGTGCTGGTAGGAAGGTAAGCAAGGAGGACAGAGGCAAAAGTTCAGCAGTATCATTTCTATCCTTTCCCAGTGTTGCTGTGGAACTGAATGGTTAACTCTCCCATTTTGATAAGCAGCAGCTCCCAACTGTACTGTTTAATTTCAACTCGGATCGTTTGATACTGCAACATATCTTCTTCCCAAATAAAATTATCACCAGAGCTGAAAGAGGAAATCACCAATAAAGCAGTGTTAAATGTCAGCAGCAGCAACTGAAGGTGCTGTGCACTACAAGGAAGGTTCAAATCAGCATCTTTATTACATGAGACACTTCCAGAAAAATCACAAGAACTGCCAGTAGGAATTGTGCTTTTGCATTTACCTGGCTTATGCATATAGATGCAGTGTAGATCACAGGGTATTTATGTATGAAACATTCACCAAGTGGACCATTATTTCTTGCCTTCATGCTTGCTCACACACAGAGGGGAGATTCACATCTGATCTTGGTCATAAAGTCTCCTCCCTCAGCAATATAACCAACAGCTCAGGTCCAACTCTGGAGACATGCTGTTGTGAAAGAAGGCTGGGGAAGAACTGTTTACAAGGGCACATAATCATAGGACAAGGGGTGATGGTTTCCAGCTACAAAAGGGTAGATTGAGGTCAGACATTAGGAATATGAGGGTGCTGGATCACTGGAACAGGTTGCCTAGAGAGGTGGTGGAGGCCCCATCACTGGAGACATTCAAGGTCAGGCTTGAATGGGGCACTGAGCAACCTGGTCTAGTTGGAGATGTCCCTGCTTATTGTACAGGGTTGGACTAGACGACCTTTAGAGGTTCCTTCCAACCAAATACATTCTATGATTCTCTCGTCTGTCACATTGCTGCTTCACTGACCATCAAAGCTGAACAATAAATGCTGATGAAGTTAGGAAATAGAAAGAGCCTCAGCTGTGGCAGCTGGATGCCATTTCAGAGATGGAACTATAGCCCTGAAGATTACTCCAGTGTCCCCACACTGCATGACACTTGGAACAAACTGTTCCCATTTGATTACCAGTGTTCACTCCCTTGCAACCGCAGTCAGATTTGCCCAACTGTCTTATCCTTGGCACTGAAGACAGAAAGTCTTTCACTTTCACTGAGTGAAAACTATCCTGGAAATCAAACCACACCCACATTTCAGATGTAAGGTCCCTAAATTGGCACCCAAAATCAGTGCTACTGTTGATTTCATTTCATTTCATGCCTGAATTCCCTTCTGCAAAACAGAGGTAATAATGCTCCAAGGTACTGGGCTGTAATGACAGCAAATTAATTTTGATGAAGTACATAAACAGCAGAAGACAATATTTCTGCCCTCAGCACAGAGCTCAAATACTGTGTGATAAATTGTATTCCCCATCTCTTAAAGAGACAGAGGTGCCAGGATGCGATCTTGTTAAGGAAGACTAACACTATGCATAAACTCCTCAAAATGCCATCAGGAAAACGTCCTTCTGGCATTTCCTAACTTTACAGCCTTTTTTAATGTGCATTTAATGAAATTCAATAATGACCGCACCATATGGCCTTTTTGAGAGCTCATCAGTATCATGAGTGAAGTGGGATCATTTAAATCCACTGCACTATCTAGACAGTGGAACAGAAAGTAGATAATAATGACCTACAATATGGCTACCTGACAGCACTGAAGGGGAAGGGTGGCAGCAAGCATCTCAGAAGACAGATAAGACTGCACAACTTTGACCTCCAAGTTAGGGACTGAAGGGACAATGGCTCTAGTGAGTCCAGACACTTCCATACAAATTAGACCTCTTCTACTACCTTACCAGACCTAACTCCTCCCTTTTCTCATCTAGTTTGGAGGAAGAGTGCCTTGGGGCAACTTAACCTCTTGACTAGACTCTTCTGGAAAGAGGCCTCAGAGGCCTCTTGTTAGATACACTTCTGTACACCCTGTGCATTGAAGTGGTGATACAAGCACCCAGCCAGCACTGCACTAAGCACATGGGACTTTCCACAGAAAGTATTGTGAAACCAGTATTGAGAGACTTCAAGGTTCTTTGTGGCACTAAAATACATTTTGGCACAGAAAAGGAATTCACATTACATGATCAAAACACGAGACTTCACAAGAACTTCACAATAACTGAGCATTAATCTGTGCGATTACAGTGGGGAAAAAAAAGCTGTTGCTCTAAGAATTCAGGCCCTTTGCTCCCAACTATATGTCACTTTTTTATTCAATATTCTTTTTCCTTTTGTTTTGTAAGGAAAGCTATGTTTCTTTCAGAGCTTTGGCTGAGAGAAAGATCTCAACCCTCACCAGTGAATGGCAAATACACATCTTTGTAACAAGGCTCTTCTTTAAGCAAATACTTGAAGATGTCCCTGAAGAAGCTGAGCATTCCCAGCACACTAACATGTTAAAGTTAGAGACGTTCAGTCCAAATGTTGAATACCAATTTTAAAAATAAATGTAAAACAATCCAGTTCTTTATGTGAGGACAAAGTTCAAATGCTAACCCTGGCCAAGAGCCCCCAGGGCTTTCAACTGGGCATTTTGTACCAAACAAAGAACTTGCAGATGATGACAAACAGAAACTGCCCATCAGGCAGATACATGACAGAACACTTAATTTAGGTCAGTTATGTGGGGAAAAAGAAACTTAACTTATTATTTAGAGCAGCTGTCAGGTTTTGGGTTTTTTTGTTTGCTTGGGGTTGTTATTGGGTTTTTTTGTTTTTTTTTTATAGAGAGATTGCCCAAGGATTTAAAAATAAACAAAATGGGAACTCCACTTCGGCGAATGAGAGCAATGCATCACAAAAGTAAGCATGTTGCAATGTAGACTCACTATGAGGAATGCAAAATGATGGCTGAGAGGAGAGTTCCTGTTACAGGGAAAGATGCTTGTCAAAGACTTCAGGGAAGAAGTGAAAGAGGAGAGCGCAAGCTGAGACTTCACAAGATGTTTATAAACAACAGAAGCTAAGCCAAGGGGGGAAGTTCCTCCTTTTCCTACAAAGAGAAGTCCTACACATGCCAGAACATTCTCAAATCTAATTTTCTGAATTGTCTGAACTGACTACTTCAAAAGCCAAGAAATTAAGGTTCTTAGCACAAGAGTACAGATAAGTTCAAGGGCTCAAACACCACTTAACAGAAGATCCTGCTTGTTATGCTAGATAAAAGCAGCGAAGACTTCAGTCAGCTTCTGACTACCTTGAGAGCCCAAGGTTCATTAATTGAGGCCTAAATGTATCCATGTGCTGTGCTCTGTGTATAAGAATACACAAAATTGATCTGGAGAAAAGGAGAGAGAAAACAAAGAGTGGGATACTATTGATGATGGAGCACAGATTTCCAACAGGTCAGTCCACGCAGCCCAAGCAGCACACACAAGAGAGAGCATGTCTGCTCTGCTGTCAGGCCATACTGACTCAGCAGACTGTCTATGATCCAGGCTGAAGAAACCACCACCTGGATGTTACTTTATACAACTGTAGCCAGTGCCTCAATCTTTTTAAGGCTGTTTATCCAATAGCTTTCCAAGGAGCTTATCTCATACATGAGAGTGCATGTGGATGTTTACTCCAGACCTACTGGGCATAAGCAGGTGTATGCTGAGGGTAGTTAGATGCATTAGCATCCAGATATGTGGTTAAACTGCAACAAGAAGTCAATGCTTAAAAATCACAAGCCAGCTGACTAAGGACTTCCATTTTCTGATAAAGCCACAGTGAACAGTGTATGCCAGGAACTATTGTTTCTACTCAAGATTTTAATTCAGGTTTCAAGGACCTCTTTACAAAGCACACCAAGAGACACGCTGCATAAATACTGCTCAGATTCCCTGGAGAGATGCTGCAGGTTTTGAAGGGGTGAGTGCCACTTTTATTAACACCAGTCAAGCACATTTACACATCTCCTGACAATACAGCAACTGTGCAGCCTTCCATTCAGATGGGGGCTGTGTTCTCCCCTCTATCTTCCCTTATAAATCCTCTATCGCCTTATGTCTGCTGAGCAAACCCTGATCCTTTGGAAGTCACTGTGCAATCTCTGCCCAGCCCACGCAAGGTGAGAGGAGCTGCAACCTCAGTTGAGGCCAGGGAGCACAGCTCAGGGAGGAGGAGGAAGTTCTGGCACCAGTTCTGCACAGACATCTGGAGTGCCTACCTGCATGATGTCTTGGAGGCTTTCAGTGAAGGACAGCTCAGCCTCCACCATATAAAACTCTGCCAGGTGCCGGCGACTCTGCGAGTTCTCGGCTCGAAATGTTGGGCCGAAGGTGAACACGTGGGTAAAAGCCCTGCAAGGCAACAAGAAACAGGGAGGTCAGGACTAGCATGCAAGTGAGTGTGTTATATTGGAAGCCCCACCCACAAACTCACTTTCTCCCAGGATCTGGGAGTACCCATGTTTCCATTCCCTCTTCAACCAGTTTAATGGCTCTATTGGATATGCTGCTATCTACACAGCTTCAGCAGGGCATAAAGAAGGGTTATTCACACCTCACCAAGACTCAGTGAGATTGTACAAACCCTATTCAGCTTTCAGTGAACACCATTCATGCTCAGGACGCTTTTTGTAGCTGTGTAGGAATTTAAATGACATTCTGCAGAACATTACTGGAGAAGCACCCAGATGAAATATGTACCTGTCAGGTTCCCCTTGTTCACATCCCTTCACATTTGTTTGGCTCTAAGGTCTGACCTTTGTGGGTGCTGTGACACCCCAGAGCCCAGCAGAGCAGAAAGGGTCCTGGCTGCAGGAGTTGCTGGGCTGGTGATGGCACTAAAAAGGGACTAGTGAAGCCCAGAGGGATGGATGTACTGAGCACAGCTTGCAGTCCCCCTCTAGTGGCAAGACCAAAGTTTATTGCTGAAAGAGCCTTTGAATGAACTGGGTTCCTCCCACACAGTTGAAAATGTTAAAAGAGATCCCTACTGCAGAGATCACATCTGCGATATCATTTTATACTGAAGAAACGAATACATTTCCTATGAAGCTACTCTTCCATTAACCTTCTGGGCAGTCTGAATACATCCTCTCCTGTTCTGCAGGCACATCATGCCGTGTTACAGAGGATACAAAAGCTTGATTCTCCACTTCCTTCATCAGAAACCTTCCCATTAAACAGCAACATGCTTTCAAAAGCAGTATTTTTTACCCTTTAGGCTATGAACAGTTGGGCTCCTGAACATCCTCAAAGCCAATGAGAGCTTCCCCAGCAGTTGCCATGATGGCTGTTTCCTCCCATGCAGCATGGGAGGCAAACCATGATGAGGAAGAGAGTGAGCTGGTTCAGGAAAACCATGGACTGGGCAGCTGCTGTCAATGGTACATTTTTAACTTGACATTATTTTTAGCTGTAGACAGAATGTAGGGGAAAGAACCTGACCAATAGAGATGAGACACAGTTTAACACTCATGAAAGGATGCGTGCTAATTGCTGGGGTTGGCATTTGACATGCATCTTGCTCTGCAAGCTTCCAGCTTAAAGAGGATGTTCACTGAAGTTTTTGCACAGGCTAATTTTGTTAAACTGAAGCTTAAATAAACAACACTCATAAAGCAGCGTTCTTCCTTTGCCTCTAACAGAGGCATCTGCACTGCAAATAAAGGAACACACACATTCTGTTTCACTCATCTGTTCCCTCATGCCACATGATGGTTAAAGGTTACGATCCAAAGAAACAGCATGTTCTTGTTCCTTGAGTTCCTAGTAGTAAATACACCCGAAGAAAGTTCCAGGTCAAGACTCTGAATATGTAGCCTGCCTGTAGGCTCTTCTCCCCACTGGCTCTGTGTTCCCTGCTCCAATAAATACACTTTCTGTATCTGCTTTGCTCCCATACCTCCAATCTCTCATACTGACCACAGCAGATTTTACAGCAAACACCTCTCCTCCAACATAATTTTCAGGATGCTTCTTTTCCTATGATGCCTTTCTTGCTTGATGCAACGTTAATGTAAACTTCTGCCATCAGCTGAACATACTCCTTCCAACTGCCCTTTGCTACAGCATCTATAAAACCTCAGCAATGTTTAGATAAGTGATGTACCAAGACTATTACTCAATGCACAGGTCAGTATTATCTCATCACTTCCTTGTGCTCCCCCATCTGTAGCCATCTGTTGTCTTGGGTTATAGAGAAACGCATGTTCTTCTTCACAAGGCCTTTTTGGTTTTTATTTTTCTCCCATGCTCCTACACCACCTGGCACAACAAGGTCTTGGATCCAAAGCTTAAGAGCCTCAACTGCTATAGCGATACAAACAACAAATCTGAAACAATGAGTCACTTGGCCAAAATTGCTCAATGTTTAAGGTCAAAAACTTTTACTTGCCAGGCCACAGAGCCTGGTCTGCAGGGGGAAACAGGAGATGCAGGTTTTTGTGCTACCTGTGTCCGTGTTTCAGGCTTTTGCTAAAATATTTCAATCTGGGGCTCTTTAAGAAAGAATTTTCCCTAAAGAAATCTGTTCAGTCACAAGTTCAGATTGTGACTGGGCCAGGACTAGCCACAAGACAAAAACAGTTTGAAAAGTTTGCAATTGCTGAAGTACCCTCACAGGACTAATGGGCTTGATGTGCAGGTCTCTCTAATTTCTCTCTGGCATGAATCTCTTCAAGAAGTAACAGTTAAGTCTGACACCAGCTGGCTAGCAGGAGATCCTGTCCCCCAGAGCAGCAGTCTGACACTTCACTTAGTGTAGATTATTGTGGCAGATGACAGTCTCCAGCAAATCCAGACCACTATGAGCAATTGGAACTGTACATATTTCCTACTCAATAGCAGCACAAGCACAATGACTAAAAACTTTATCTTCCAAGGGGCTCACTGGCTTCAAGATAACTAAAAATAATTTTAAAAAATGTAAGAAGATGTCAGCCATGGTCAAATACTTCATAGTCACAAATTGGTTTTGTGCTGCAAGAATAAAGCTTCTTTGTGCCTCAGTTAGAGCTTTTGGGGAGGACGAGTGCAGAATAACTCCCACAAGAACCACCTTCAGTCTTTTCTCAGCCCTAGGCATCCTGCTGGGACCAATCTTCTCAAACTTGTACACCAAGTACCACCTATGTTTTCACAGTGAAACATCAGCACTGCAACTTAAAATTGTAGAATCAAAGAATCATAGAATGTCTTGGGTTGGAAGGGACCTCTAAAGGTCGTCTAGTCCAACTCCCCAAGCAGGAACATCTCTGAGGATGTTCTAAAACAGATTGCTCAGAGTCCCATCAAGCCTGAACTTGAATATCTCCAGGGATGAGGCCTCCACCACCTCTCTAGGTGAGCTGTTCCAGTGATCCACCACCCTCATATTAAAGAAATTTTTCCTAATGTCCAACCTCAACCTACCCTTTTCTAGCTTACAACCATTATGCCTTGTCCTGTCCTTACAAGCTCCTGTGAACAGCTCTTCCCCAGCCTTTTTATAGGCCCCTTTCAGGTATTGGAAGGTTGATACAAACTTCAGGTACTGTCCCAAGCTGCTCAACAACAACAGGGATAGGGACTTGGTGACAGCCCATAGAGAATGCAACATCACTGGTGTAGGGCTAAATTTGCCTGCCTGCCCCTTAGAATTAAAAAATAAACAAAAAAAGCAACCCAAAACCCAGACCCAGAATAAACCCACATCTGCAGAGCAGGGAGGAATCATTCATTTCTCAGGCTAATTGTAAAAGGAAAAGATAGATTCAAATAACTGTGAGAACTTCACCACAATCTTGGGACCCTGGCAAAGGGAAACTAGCCAGATGTCGTGCTGGCAAAGTGATCAAAGGAGCACAGTGAATGCAAGTCATCTGGTAACAGCAATGCAGCCTGATCAGAGGCCTGGACAGACCAGAGAAACACAGCTAAAAATACACAGTCACTGTTATCAACTCCAAGCGTGAACAATTATTTTTCATCCAGGCATTCATACACTGTTTACTGTGCTCTGCCATTCAAGACATTAAGCAAATGCACACGATACAAATCTGACCTTTATTGTGCTTCATCTGCTATTTAAAAATATATATTTGGGATTTGATACACTAATGTTTCACACTGAGCATGTATAAATATATTTTAAAAAAAAAGGGATAGGAGCTGACTCTGCTTCCATTTCATGATACCAAGGGCAAAACCAGTCATTTTGTTCTGTGTGCATTCAGCACCTAGCACAATGGAGCCTCAGTCCAGGGCTGTGACTCCTATGCTCTACAACGCAAATAATCAATCATTTAACATTCCCAGACCTCTGCAAGACTTCCAGCATTTAAAAATAACTTGAAAGCTCTAAGTCCCCAAAACTGCCTAGGTCAGTTGGGGTTGTGGGCACCCAAGAGTCTTAAAAAAAATTTTAAAATCAGTAGTGCTAATTCTGCATTTCTGACAAAAGCACAGACACAGGAGGGGGAAGAAAAACAAAGGCAAGCCCAATAATCTGTCAAGTCCTTTTCCTTAGCCATTACAGGCAGAGCAGTAATGTCTGCAAGACTCTCCTTGTACGTGCTACCAAAGAACACAAGAGAGGCTTTGAAATGAGGCCCTTTGCAGTTAGCTTCACCCAGATCAGAGCTCTGGACAGCAATCCCAAGTGCATTTATGCAGTTCACAGGGTCCGTCAGGGTCAACACCAGAAGAAGGCACAGAATTGCTTAATTAACTGCTCCTTTTCTGGGATTGTATTTTGCTCTGCCCAGTTCTCTGGGAAAATTTGAGAGCTCAATATGGAGGCCAAGAGAATAGTCACAGTGCTCTCTCCAACACACTAGAACACTGCACAATGCTGAGCTCTCCTGCCCTAGCTCAGCAAACAGCTCTGCCACCTCCGAGGTCCAGGCTCACAAGAGTTCCTTTGGAAGCAAATAGCAGTGTCTGGATGCATTGCTGGAGCACAGCTGTCCTTCCACATGGACTATGGCTTGGAGGAGGCTCATCCTTGCACAGGCTGTGTTTGTGATCTCCACCCTATTAACATCCAGAAGAAACTTTCCCCTTTTCACCCTTATTTTGCACGCTACTAACACTCTCTTCAGAAGCAGTTCCCTCTCTCTCTCTCTCTTTGAGAGCTTTACACCACACAGAATGAAAGCTCATTTCATTTCACCTCCTTGACAATTCATTATTGAGGCAGTGATAGAAACCAATAGAAAAGTATACATTATCTGTGCTCCAAGCTGCTTAAAACCATCCTTTTAATTAAACTCACATAATGTTTGTAGGCCTGGGCATCTCAACCTTACTGGCAATTTTTACACTGCAATCCAAATACAATTAATTGTGCCAATGGTTCCCAAGCCAGGAATGGATTGTGCTCCTTTTCTGAGCCAGGACTCCATGTTGCTACCAGGGTAATAAAGACTTATTTGTGCTGTTGAACCAAGGGGATATAACTCTGAGCAAGCCTATTAATCAAGAAGATGCACAGTCTGCACAGTCAGCTCACAGGCCCTGCCAAGGTCACACCACACAGAAGTGACACAGCTGAAGGCAGAAGCTCATTGTTGTGACTCAGGGCTAAGCCCTAAACCACAGCAGCACACACAGCTATTCATTTGTGGGGTGCCCTCATTCTCACCCCAAAATACTACAGGTGCCTGCACAAACACAAATACAGCAATTGCTCTGACAAGGTCTGCAGTGATTTACACCAAATCTCATCTTTGGCCATGCTAAATGAACAGAATGCATGATCCTTCACCACAGTATGTTTCCCCATGCTATCATCCACCAACATCCCCCCTCAACCCCTACAAGAATTTCTGGAAATAACAGCTTCTAACCCAAGGACAAAACAATACATTACGTCAGCAGAGGAGGAAAGAAGAACAAGGTGAGCCTAAAGCCCAGGAGCTTTGCTTTGTCAGCCACATTGTCCTTTAATAAAGCGAGCCATCCAATTTAATTCCACTCTGTTCCAGCATGACCATATTCATTTTGAGTATGGAGGACCTGCCTGCTCCAATGAAATAAGCAGATGACTTTGCTAAGCTGGTAGGAGACACCAGCTGGCTGCAATGTTTGACTCAAGTGTGATTGGGATTGTTCAGGGATGCTGAAAATTCTGTGTTGTATGATGTTCTAGCCCAATGCAAGAAACCACACATGATGATTCAAACATACTGATTCAATGCCTCCAGGGTCTACTTTTTAGGGGAGCTGGGAGACTTGGGGCTCCTAAATGATGCTAGTGACATACAGGTCCCCAGCAATTTTAGAGAAGTGGGAAAATGTTTTAAATCCTTAAGCTGGGTAGACTTAAAATGAAACCTCAAACTTAGACAGAAATACCCATTTTAAAATGTCAATGTAAAAATACAGCCATGACTATTGTTTGGTGGTTAGTATTTTACCCAATGAAAATGTACATGTTTCTGTTGTGGTGAGGGGGACTAAACTTTACCCAGAAAAAAAAGGCAAATAAAAGTTTTAAAGATTCCTCATAGAATGTGCCACTTCTTCCTGCTCTCTGAAGAAGCACAGATAAGAAATCTGCATCTTGACAGGGGCTTTTATAGCAGTATGTGAGGCTTAGGCCTGGGCAGCAGAGCTGGTGTGCTTCGTGGTAAGGTTTCAATTCATGCTGCAATGAGATGGGACTGTACTTCCTTTTGTACACAGCCAAAAATACACTTTAAAAAAAAACAAAACAATAAAAACCAAAAAAATAAGTTCCCAGACAGGGCCTGGGAAGTGCCAAACTTCCTCCCTCAGCCAGTAAGACTGAAGCAACACAGCAGTTTCCCTCCAAAGGACAGTGCCCTACCATGCACCCTCCTGCCACACTCTGGGACTGGCTCTGGCTTCAGCAGCAAGAAAAGATGATAGAACAAGGATCCTCACCAGATCCTCCACCTCTGCTTGAAAAGGATCCAGACAAACTTGAGAAATTAAGAGCAGTGTGATCCATATACTCTAATTATCTGGCAAAGCACCCTGCATTTTATTAATCCTCACAGCACATCTAGACATTGTATTGTTATTTACAGATGGTAGAAAAGGGGAAAATCGAGACAAAAAGGAAACAAGTTACTCAGAGTTACACAATGTCTTCTGCTCCCAGCTCAGAGATCCCACCAGACTGGGTCCTCCACCCTTTTATGTGACTCTGTTGTACTTTATTCTCAGTGGAGTCTTGTTTTGTCCTAGCTTTGATATTATTATTTCTAAAGTCAATAAAACAACGGATTAGCAATGATAACTCAAGCTGTGCTGATGAAAGTCACCAGAGTAGTTAAGCATTTATTCAAATAACCATTTCCCATGCCCTAGCAAACAGACATCTTCTACAAAGGAGTGATATAAAATGTTTTAAAGACTTAAAAAAAATAAATAACAAAATGAGTAAAGATCTTTTTCGAAGTTTAATCATTCCAGTGACTCCTACTTCTAAGCCATAAAAACACATTATCAACATGGGGCAGGGGAGCAATTGCGTTACATCTTTTCCTTTCAGCATGGAAAAAACCCAACACATGTTCTCCACAAACTGCATTATAAAAGGTTTAAAGAAAATTTTTATTTTTTTAAATAATTTTTCAGATCAACATTAGTTTTACCAACTCTGCAAATATAAATCACATCCAGAAACACATCGGTGGGTGCATTATTGCACAGAGGGAGTCATGGTTCAGGCCATATTTCAAAGTTTGGGTGGAGATATTTAAAACTTCCAACTCCTGAGGAAATTAAGGGCACACACAGTTGGGTTTTTGCATCTATTTTCAGAAAATCTATGGGAGAAAACAGGGATGAGGCTGTATGCCTTAACATCTTATACTGAAGCAAATTCTTGAGGTAGAGAGGCTCCCCAAGAAGCAGGATTTGCAGCCTGAACACAAGGGATGTTCATGGTCTGGTAAGAAATCAATCATATAACCACAGAATCACAGAATGCCAGGTTGGGAAGGATCTCGAGGATCATCTGATCCTCCTTTCTGGGTAGAAAGGCTGTTTAGATGAGATGGCTCAGTACCTTGTCAAGCTGAGCCATAAAACCATCCAGTGTTGGGGAATTCACCATTTCCCCAGGGAAATTATTCCAATGTTCAACTGTTTCCGTAGTGAAAAATTTTCTTCTGGTGTCCAATTGCAATCTCCCCAGGAATGACTTGTACCTATTATCCCTTGTCTTCTCCATGTGACTCCTTGTAAAAAGGAAGTCTCCATCTACTTGGTAGCCACCTGTTAAGTCCTGGAACATGGGGATGAGGTCTCCTCCTTCTTTTCTCTAGACTGAACAAATCCAATTCTCTCATCCTTTCTTTGTACAGCAAGGGTTTCTGGACCCTTGATCAGCTTTGTGACCCTTTTCTGGAAACTATCAAGCCTGCCCACATCTTTTTTTTTGTATAGTGGGGACCAGAAATGAAGACAGCATTCCAGGTGTGGCCTGACAAGCACTGAGTAGAGGGGGCTGATGACTTCTTTACCTCTGCTGGTGATCCCCTTATCAATGCAGCCCAGCATCCTGTTGGTTTTCTTTGCTGCTGCAGCACACTGTTCACTCACATTTAGCTTGTTGTCCACCAGGACTCCCAGGTCCCTTTTCCTATCAAGTTAGCCATAGTGTTGTAAGCCACTGATGGTCAGCTGGGCTGCAGTAACAGACTGCCCACAGGCTTTCTGCTTGCTTCACTCAAAGTAAAAAAATATTTCGGAGCCTCCATGAATGTGGCTACTATGGTACAGGGGGAACACGAGGGCAGAGGGTTACAACAGCCCTATTGTAACTCACAAGCCCCAGTTTAACCCTCTGCAGCTCTGATGGTTTTGTCTGGGCACATGCATGAAGCTGAACTGCAACCTGGATGCTGAGATCTTCTGACATGGATCCTACAGAACCCGGTACTGCTTTGAATAGGAATGAGAAGACAGTTGGAGAAGGAAAAGGGATCGTGCACTGGATTCAACACAAACAAACAAAGGTTTACCTTAGCTTGTAAAAGGAGAACCAAGAATTTCAGCTGATAACACCTTGCACCACATGAGTGTAAAACCTGTTCTTTTGTTGCTATCTGTACTCTATTTCTACAGTCAGGAGATAAAATAAAGAGTATGTCATCCAAGACACTGCTAGGACTGCAGTCAGCCTTTGGTGAGGCCACATCTGGAGTATTGTGTCCAGTTCTGGGCCCCTCAGTTCAAAAAGGACAGGGAACTGCTCGAAAGAGTCCAGCGCAGAGCTACGAAGATGATTAGGGGAGTGGAACATCTCCCTTATGAGGAAAGGCTGAGGGAGCTGGGTCTCTTTAGCTTGGAGAAAAGGAGACTGAGGGGTGACCTCATCAATGTTTACAAATATGTAAGGGGTGAGTGTCAGGGAGATGGAGTTAGGCTTTTCTCAGTGATGACCAGTGATAGGACAAGGGGTAATGGGTGTAAATTGGAGCATAGGAGGTTCAAGGTGAATATCCGAAAAAAATTTTTTACTGTAAGAGTGACAGAGCACTGGAACAGACTGCCCAGGGAGGTTGTGGAGTCTCCCTCACTGGAGACATTCAAAACCCACCTGGATGAGTTCCTGTGTGATGTACTCTAGGTGACCCTGCTCTGGCAGGGGGGTTGGACTAGATGATCTCTCGAGGTCCCTTCCAGCCCCTAAGATTCTATGATTCTATGATTCTATGATTAATGCACAGATTCCAGGGACACATTTGAACTGCAACTACTCTCAGAACACTCACCACATTCTTGCCAGGGAATTACCTGCTTCCCCTCCCAAAGAAGTGGAATGGGAGAAAGTACCAACAGCATATCCATGTGGACTGTAAACAAGTGACTCTAGACTCACTGTTGTACCTACTAAGTTCATGCACTGAGCCTCCCAGTAATACAGTCATTAACAATCACTGCAGCAGTCATGAACCAGACTGAAGCATGTGGTAATTGATTAAAAACAGACATGTCACAGTTGCTTTTTATAGCTCCAATTAAGTGTCATCCTAATTAATGGAAGTTAGTGAGCTAATTATAAGAGTCTGCGTAGTGAGTCAGACTCAAACAAATGTTGTGCAAGAAATGTCAGAGATTTTTTTTCAGAGATCCAAGATAAATAATTACGCTTATTTGTGTTAATTCTTAGCAACAGGAATGTTATACAACTGGACATCATTCCTGCAGCTGCATTCAGAAGTATTTAAAATTGTATAATGTAGAGCAAATATTTGCTTGAAGACAATACAATCTGTTACACCAGTAGCAAGTCATTTTGGAATAAAATGTTAAGGCTGGATTTTCCAGGCTGCCTCTTTTATAGAAAGTGGCCTCAAAACCGCCTCTTTTCAGCTCCATGAAGTTTTGTTGAACATCAACCCAAAATGACACCTATTTTTCCATGCTTTTAAAAGCAGTGAAGTCTTGGCATTTTAAGAGTGGTATCAGTGTGATTTCAGTATCTTCCAAAATCTACAGGAAATTTTGGAGCATTTTTCTCTACAGGAAATGTAGAGTGTTTGGCACTCTACAAACTCAGGCAGACACAGCTAGAATGGCCTACATGACTGAGATTTTTCAGATCCTCTTTGAAACCAGAAAACCAAATGGCAGGATTGCAAAGAAAATCTGGAATAGGCAGAACAGTGGCAAAATTCATGATGGTTTAGAAATCAAGGGGATGTACTTGAGGGGACCAGAGTGGGATAAATTATACTTCAACTAAACCAAGTTTGAAAGCTGGACATTAACAGACAGACATAAATAGGAAAGGCTGAGATTTTAAGTTGTGCAGAGAAAACCTAAGTTCTAGGGAGAGATGTTGAATTGAATGTGAACTGGAGAGATAAATCACCAAGATGGTCTTGGGGTCAAGATTGGTGGGGAGGAAAATGAGAAGGAAGTAAAAAATAAACTTATAAGGACAGAATAATTTAGGCTGGAAGGGACCTCAGGAGGTTGCTAGTCCAGTCTTCTGTTCAAAGCAGGTCAGTGAGAAGGCCAAAGCAGGTCAGTGAGAAGGCCAAAGCAGGTCAGTGAGAAGGCCAAACCAGGTTGCTCAAGGCTTTCTCTAAATGGGTCTTGAAAACCTCTAAGGTTTCAAGGATGAAGAGTGCACATCCTCTCTCAGCAATCTTTTCTAATGCTTGACTGATCTATTAGTGATTTGTTTATTAATCCTCGCCCTCCCCTATATCCACTTACAACTTACCTTGTTTCAACTTATCTCCATTATCTCTTGTCCTCCTGTCCCCACTGCAGAGCAGGCTTGCCTTTTTCATAACCTCCTTGCAGGTCCTAGCAGGCTGCAATTAGGTTGCCCTGGACCCTTTTACTCATTTGCAAAGAACTGCAAGAGAATATGAGACCAAAAAGAAAGAAACCTGAAGGCCTGATAAGAGAAAAGAAACAAAGCTAGATAGAGCAAGGAACAAGGAAAGACCTTATTCTGCAACTTAGGGGGAGGACAGCCCTCAGAACTTTTGGAAGGGCAGTTTTAGTTAAGCTCATGATGCAAAAGGCAGAACAGATAGTGTCTGGGATGAAAGGTGGCACAAGGAAAAACAATGCCAAACAGTGACGTAACTATTAGCAAGGGGGGCTGAAGGAAGAGGAGCAGAAAGAGCTTGTGGGAACTGCAGATGGGTGAAAGGAAAATTAAAAAACAAAACAGTAAATACAGCCAGTGAGCTGTACTTCTTGGCAACAGTTGTTTTTGGCTGTCTCCAGAATGCCTCTGAATCATCTTCAGCTGTTATAGACCCTCCAGCCTAGATCAGGTCCCCAAAGGGGCCTTTATCTTCACCAGACAATCACAGGGCTAGGAAACACCACAAGGATTTCACAGCAAAGCAATGACATTAAAACCAGTTCTGGGGGCACACAGAGTCATACATTTCTACCACATACATCGGTTATTGATTCATCTGAGACTGAGAAAGCTAAAAGAGAAAGTTGTACTACTGAATAAAGAGTTTTTTGGAGACCTTAAAGAGCCTACAGATTTACTGCAGCTGACAATGATTCAGACACTCTGAGTAGTCAACCTAGACGCTGTGACTGTGAAGATGAAGTACAATGAATTGACAAGTTGTGCCAACTAGGCCATTCAGGTCATGCTGAGAAACAAGATGAATTTTCCACCCTTGCCTTCAATAACAAGCATACACAGCACAGCAGACAGTCAATAAACACAGGAATG
>NW_009953960.1:235723-249751 GCF_000747805.2 Chaetura pelagica
AGGAATGCCTCTCTTCCCACTCTTCCTCAAGGAAAAAGGTTAAAAACTCACAAAATATAAACAATTTGCTGTTCTCTCGTTATCAGGAATAGAACCAACCAGCCCTGTCGTAAAATGAAGCCAAGCAGCCCTGAACAACACACAGGCAAGGATACTCAAGATGATACCCTGTGGGCTGCAGATACACTCTCAGCAAGGACAGTAGATGACCTGGCTCCAGATACATCTGTTATGGCTTCTCCATACCTTCCCTGCCCAGACTTTTCCAACTACAGCTCGGAGGTTGCTCATGAGCTCCGTAAAGCTAGAAGCTAACTCCAAACAGACACGACTGCCTAGCTGACTTTCTGTTCCCTACTACATAAACCCCATGGACCCACTCCTCCCTGGCTCTCGTACCTACCCTGCTCCAACCTTGGTTTCTATTCATCTTGTGCAAGGTCTGCTTCTGCACTCCCATGTCCCACAGCAAGTCATCAGAGGATAGGAACCAAGACTGGACAGTGAAGATTCTCCCAAGCATTTCTACCTCCTCCCACAAAATCTCAGAGACCAGTTGTTTCTGAAAGCTTTAAGACCCCAGCAAGTCAATATTTTATTTAAGCTAACAGGATTTTTGGAAGACTAGTTCCTTTTCTGGGGATGAAAAATTCAGTCTGGCTAAAACAGAAGGCAGCAAAAAGGTAAATTTCATAGGATCAAATTCAAAACACAAAAATCTTTACTGGCCTGGCTGCTTTTTTTTATTGGCGAAGACCAGAACACTTCTTGTTTTGGGGAATGAGGACTCTCACTTTTTAGTAGTCTGAAAGCATCATCAGCATACACTTGTTTGACAAGCAGTTCTGGCTACTAACGTGCACTTTGGCTCTTGGATCATGTACGAGTCTCATTCACAGAGTAGGACACAACTTGATAAGCACAAACAAAACCTTCACAGTATCAGAAGGGTTTCACAGTATGCAGAGAGTTAATACCATGAGGCATCAATATAGTGCTTCTGCACCTAGAAGAGCTTGATCTATTTTTGAAGACTGAAGGGACTCAACACCAGTTGAGCTGTAGGTCTCAAACACTCAGTGTGCTTAAATAAAAGGAGCAGGTTCACAGAACAGCTATGCCCCATTATGAATAATCAGAGCTTATCTAAATTTAGATGGCACTGGATCAATTTAAAATGCCTGTAAGAACAACCTGCTGCTGTAGAACAGGAAGATGAAGCTGCAATGCACAATGTAATGCACTGCATGCTGAGGAACATTGATTTTTATTGCACCTGAGTAGTATCAGTGGAAAAAAAACCTAGCAGACACGTTTTGCATCTGCCCAGCTTAGGCTTCTGCTCAATCCCAGAGCAGGCTGTGTACTATTTAAAGGGAATAGACTGATGTAAGAGAGTGAGATTGTATTTCAAGTTAATCATTACAATCCATACTTTTTCTTTGGACTTATTTGATTTGTGGAATTACGTCTTTCAATAAAGGTCACATCGCATCACGGTCAATTAAGTCTAACACGTACAAATGAATGTCATCCCATCTTCTGTCAGGGATGCAAAAACTCCCCCAGCTCTACAGCTAAACAAACCTCTTCCTCATTAACTTTCCCCAGCTAATGCCTGAGATGACGCATCAGACTTTGTCTGCCAAGTGACCTGTGCTTCTGTCACAGCAGCCAGGGCACCACATGAGAAACATCCTGTCCATTGAGAACCTTTAGCTTGAGTACTTCAGCTGACCATGACAGCCATCTAGGGGTCTGAGACACTCTCTCTCAGAGAGGACAGATCAGGCAGAAAACAGCTATATAGCTTTTGCTTTAAACACACAAGTTGCCTTTTGAACAATTCCACTGCAGTTACTTACCAGTAGCAAATTAAACCGTGAAACAGTGGTTAAATAGAAAACAGCTAAACATTTATTATTTGGTTTGCAACATTGGACATAAGGCAGATCTTCCAAGTTCAAATTTTCTAAAGCTAGACTTTTAACCCTCTCATCTTCAGGAGATCTGCACTGGACAGTAGCTAGTAACTTTAAAAAGTGATTTTAAAGTTACTTTAAGTGCAGAGCAAACACCCTTGGCAAGTGGCAAACAACTGCAGTGCTACCTGCCTGAGATCTGGTCACTTGACAGGCTTTATCAGCCATTCAGTTGGCAGGCAATGATTTGGCTGAAGTACCACATCTGAGAACCCACACTGCAAGCACTCAGAAAACTCCGCCTTCAAATAAGATATTGTGCTGATTTGACTCCATCTGTTTAACATACTCATTTAGTTAATGCATTGGGAAAATTCAGTGTAGGTGAGGAATAAACCTCCTAATCAAAGGGAACTGTCTCTCTGACAGACCGAAAACATCACCCCTAACAATCTCAGTGAAATATTACCATTTAAAGCTTAAGAATATTTTATTTGACTGTGAACACTTTAGTGTCAAGAATGAAAAAAGTGTGAAAGCCATAAAACAGGAGAAGTGTGAACTGGCAGAAGGAAGAAACAACAGGTAGACTGAAGGAGACAGGTAACGGAAGCTTGGGAAAAAAAAAAAAGGGAGAAGGAAAGAAATGGGATAGCTAAAATGAAAAAGATTTTATTTCTGAGACATGCCAGATGTGAACAACAACTAAAGACACTTGAGGTATTACACTTACTAGCAGCAATGCTACAGTCAATCTCCTAAATATTGTTTCCATCCATTATTCCCAATTCATGGCAAGCAGGAAACTCCTACTATTTAAGTAAAAAGGAGTCAAATTTTCCTCTGCCTAGAGTGCCCTCTCACACCATCATCCAGTCACCGCTGCTCAGTTCATGTCTAGCACACAATGTGGCAGATTTCTAATAGATGAAAGTGGGGCAAAATTACCAACTGAGAGGATCCCACAGATCAAGCCAAAAACTTCTCGTTTTGCTCACCCTGCCATCACTTCCAAATGGAGCTGGCCAGAAACTGTCAGGAAGGCAGGAACATTGAAGAAATGGGTCTTTTCTGCAGATTTCCTTGCCTCATTTGATGACTGTAAACAAAAAAATGAGCAAGAAGTCAAACCACTGGTGTTTGAATAAAAAGCACAGCTCCTAGCTTTTTTCCCATTTTTCTTTAAATAAATTCCATGAGATTCAACCCAAACACTGCTGAGATGGAATCCAACAGTATATTAAGTTATAATACAACCCTATCTTTGCTCAGACTGTGAAAGGGCTCTAAAACCTATTCAAGTACAACACATTAAGAAAAAATCCCACAAGATACACCATTCTTGGGCACTTCTCTTTCTAGGGACTGATGCAAAGAAGGTATCAGTGTAGTGAAAAGCCATACTTCAAAGTGAGACACAGGACAGCTCCTACCTCCACTTTCAGTTACTTGTGAGGACTTGGGTGGTCTCACAACAACTTGCAGGAGAGGTTTGTGAACTGTGGCACATACCTCCAGTGTTACCAGCAAAGCTTGGGACACATCATCACACAGAGGGATCTTTCAGACATTTCTCAAACTAACAGGGATTGTGCATTGGATCCCCAGCAATCAGCTGTATCAGTCCAGCTGAGTGGGAAGAAACTTGTTAAGGCTTCAGAGTTTGACTGTCCAAAATTCTGTGGGCAGCACAGAATCATGGAATTGTCACAGTTGAAAAAGACCTGTAAGATCATCAAGTCCAACCATCCACCCAGGGGAAAACAACACCAAAAAAACCAGCACACCCACCAGGGCATGCCCTTAAGTTCCTCATCTACATGTTTCTTGAATACTTCCAGGACTCCACCATTGCCCTGGGCAGCCTATTCCTGTGCCTGACCACTCCTTCAGAAAAGAAATTCTTTATAATATCCAGTCTAAACCTCCCCTGGTGCAACTTCAAAGTTCATACAATGCTAAAAGAATATGAGGCTCTTCAGTTCTCAGCTCCTGCCTTTGTATGTGGGCATATGAGGAGCTCTCCATTTTCCTCAAAGAATTGCTTAACTTATGTGATTAGACATCTATGAGGTGATTTAGCAATGACACTGTAGAAAGGAAGGAGGTTGCAGAATGTAAAATAAAATGTCAGGAAGGACATATCCACCATTTTACAATCAAGTCTGAGAAGAAGAGTGGTAGAAATGAAGATTTTTCTAAAGTAGCCTCTGATTTTTGGTTTCCTGGTAAAGTAACACATATATAATCTAAAGCCTTGGTCGATCTAGGAGGAGTTTGGGAGCAGGTGGAGAAACTAGATCTGATGTTTCTAAGAAATGCAGAGATAAAAAATGAAAACCCCTCTGGAACATCTGTTGAAGAACATTTTGCCCAGCACATATGAAAGAAAGATGCCAGCCTATCAACCAGTCTTCAAATACAAGTATTGATTTTTCACACTTTCCTACCAAGATGAACAGTGAGGGGGAAGGGAAGAATCTTTACAATTCTAAAGTTTAAAGCTTCACACAGCATTGTCTTCAAAATTAAAGTTCAAGTCTGCTGAGAAAATGGAGGAGTACTTTCCATGTCAGGTGCAGTGACTTTTAGCAAAGACTAAAAGCAGTCTTATTTCCTTTTCATGGGCAAATGAATTTGTTTCAATTGCAAAAAGACCAACAGTAATCAGAGGAAAAAAAAAAGGGGGGGAATGCAAATCCTCTTAAAGCCTGTTACTTAGTCTGCAAAAAAAAGCTCAACTGAAATAACATAAAAACATCACAGCTTACACATTCTATAGACACTGAAAAATGAACTATCTTTCATTTCAGCTTTTGCATATTCTTCCAGATCACCAAAAATGTTAAGCACAAAGAACTATGAGTAATGGAAAATATAGCAAGTGAAGTGTTTCATTATAAAAAGGACTAAAAAAAAGTCCCATTAAAGTGATGGTATATTTTTGTTTTGTAATTTACAAGCACAGGAGAAAAACTAGTACACCTCTGTGATGAGCATGTTAAAAGTCATTTGAGCACAAGGACTGTGCTTCACCATTTCTCTGGCAGAAAGCAAGCTGACCATAAGACAGCAAGGAGCCCTCATGGCCAAAACAGTCACCAGTCTCCTGGGTTCTTAAACCAATGAGTGTGGTCAAACACCAGAAAAAAATTTACTTAGAGAGGCAGTGAAATCTCCATCTGGGGAGATACTGAAAACTCATCTGGATGGAGACCCAGGCAACTTGCTCTAGCTGACTGAGCACAGTGAGATGGAATAGACAATCTCTAGAGGTCACAAATCTGTGACTTTGAAAAAAAGCCATTAAGATAAATGAGATTTTTGTTTCAGCATTTCTATATTTCAATGTCATCCCTAGCTTTAGAGGAGTTAAAGGTTCAGGAGAAAGACAGAAAGAAACTTCGAAACTAATCTGAGGCTCAGCTAATCTATATTCATTTCCAAATGAATACTTTCTTCTCGGATAAGTGTGAAATACCCACTTTTCAACGTGTAGTTCCTAAGAGTTCTGCTAGCTCAGCATGCCACTGACTCCAGTCACCCTGCTCTGTCACACAGAGGTTGTTAGGCTCAGGCTTGTTTGCCAGCCTTTGATATTCTACAACCTGCCATTTTTCTCAATGAGTCAGAAGGTGTTGCTTTTTTTTCCTCAAAAAACTCTGCTGCTCATCACAACGATAAAACAGAGACTGCCAAAGACCTCAGATCACAAGGCAGTTTTATCTCTTCCCAGCATCACACCAAAGAAAAGAGCAAGCCTGCCTTGCTCCACAGAGATCAATAGGAATATGACAATTTGTGGCTCTAACCCCAGGACTGCTTCCTTTGTTTCATGGCTTTTGCAGTTCTAAAAAAACCAAACAACAACCAAGGATGTAGAAGCAGGCGCCTATTGTTTTCTTCAAATAAACCCAGAGTATTTGCTCACAAACAATAAAGTTATTAATAAACATACAAACATCCACATGCCACAGCCCCAGAGCCACGGCCGGAGCACTAAAGAGAAGGGCCATATACTACTCCAGTTTCTCTTACTGCAGTCTTAGTTCAGCTACAGTCCTTGTCCACCAGTGAAAAATCCCACCTAATCCTCTAGGATGCAACTTCTAAACAACAAGAAATAGACAGACTGGAAGCAGGAAAAGAACAGAAGAAATCAGCCATGAAATCTCAGCACTTCCCCCCAAATCCACAAACAGGATACAGCTGTCTCCAGGAGCTGGTGCTTGGTTTATTTATAATGACTGTCATTTTTCATTCTCCAAATCAGATGTAATCTCAGGGAGTCAAAGAGAAAATAGACACAACAGTGACTGAAGGAAGAGTGTGAGAAAGTCTGCAGCTCCACTGGACTTACAGAAACCTGCAGCCAATTTGAGAGGCCACTAAGGGAACCTGAGGTGTGTGTCTGCATTGTGAGCAGCTCATGGACGGTTTCCAACAGAAGGTGAAAACTGAACATAGCAATATTTAAATCAAATTTTACTCCTCCATCCCTTGCCTCTTCATAGTTGCCCACTTCCTCTCCCTCACTGTGAGACACAAAGCTTGATCAACAGGTGCTGTGAGCTGCAGAAGTCAATCCACCTGCTACACAGGGAAAACTAAATGCCTTCCTTTTCCTTCAGAAGAGACCCCGTCATCTAGGAGGTATCCCATCATCTCACATTTCACATTTACAAATACAGACTAACCCACCAGAGGTGGTTCCTCCTCTTTACACATTCAAGCACAGGATCAGGTCATTGTTTTAAAGTGCGTGTGCTCCAGATTTATGCTCAGCCTTTTAGACCAAGCTTGCTTCTTCATAATAAACAACCTGTTTATTATAGAAGACAAATAACTAGGAGGTGATGCTATCCCTCCACTGCTGACAGAGTGATTGTTTTTCATGTCTGTGTAGCAAAATGAAGCAACAACACTGTGATGCTTTTATGTCAATTAGATGGACTTTCCTCCCACTTCCCACTCCTAAGTACCTACTTGATAAAAGACTTGGGGGGAATAATGTGTTTGCTTTCAAGTTCTTTCTGTTCCTTAGTTAAAAATGGCCCAAATTACAATGGGGAAAGAGGGAAGGGGAATCTGTATGAAACATCTTGGTGCCTCAGAGTAAACGTGGTATGAACATACTAGGATTCAATGTCAACATCAAAGGCTTTTTATTCTCATTCTAAATACGAGAACAACTGGATTTAGTGCCTGTTTTGTTCTCCATCTCCTCAAATGTCTAATAATTTCATTTAAAATCATTCCCTTTGATGTCAGTTGTATTAACTTGAGGCAATTAGCTTCAGGAGAGTGTAAACTGTTTGACTCTGTCTTTCACTTTATGCAAGCCAAATGCATGAAGGGATCAGAGACATCTGAAAAGCTCCTAGAAATCACTGCTGTAGTTCTAGGCCAGGCCCACAACACCATGCTGCTGAAGCTTCAGAGCACCACATCTTTAATCTGGACCTGCCCTCTGTGACATCCCATTATGAACATGACTAGGTTTTCCTTCTTAGACAACTACTACAAAATTAATAACTTCCAAGAAGTCCTCCTTGCAATTCCAGTCCTAATTCTCATCAGCTGGACTTGCATTGGGCAATAGCAGCTGGTTCTGCCGAGACAAACACCTCATAAATACGGACTGGAATTACAAGCAGAGATGAACCATGTATAAATGAGCAGAAACTGGAGAGATAGAAAATGCAAGAGCAAGCCTTCCCTCAGGTTGGTTCCAGCTAACCCTGATCCCTGCTGAGCACCTTTCTGAAGTCCCAGTCTCCCAGGACCTGGCTGCCTCCCAGACTGTGACACATTTCTAGAGGTGAAAACACCTGACAGTCTCTAATATTGCAGCATTTAACTGTGACTCTCTCAGCAGATCCCAGCCTTCCTTACTGCTGACAAAGCTATTTTTCAGCATTATCAAAGGAATGGTAAGAGGAGGTTTCTTTATCTTCAGCAACAGGCACTTGTTTCTTCTGCCACAGTAGGCACAGCCATGCACTTGCACCTTTCACAAATGTAGGAACTTTTACATCACTCCTGTGAGCAGGTGGCAAAAAAAAAAACCACCATAGCACCTCTGAATATATCTCAGATAAGTACAACATCTGGATGGTTCTTAGGGTTTACAGTTAAGAAAGTATCCTTTCAAATAATGAAATGGCCTCATCCAGACCTTGGGTTCAGTCAAACAATAGGCAGATGCAGCGAGCTACGTGTGTAGGAAGAGGCAAGCACATACAGCACACATTACCTCTGCTGGAGACAACAGGTAGAATACAGCCCTCCTTACATTTGGAGCATGGTCCCCAGGAAGGAATAAGGCCACAGGCAATACAAAACACATGCAAGATCTTCTTTAAAGAGCTGTGAATGCCAACACAGCTGTTGTGCTTTACAACTCACTGCATGCCGAGTTATTTTCAAAGGCTGCAGCTGAGCAGCATGAAAGTGGCTGTCCAGGGCCTCCTAGTCCTGGCTGGAGTGCCCTTGGCAAGAAAGATTTCCAGAGTGCAGAGGAGCCTGCATCCCCACCCTGCAGCAGCTCAGGACAATCAAATGAGGAAACTTTCCACAGAGCAAAGTAGAAAAGACAGAGCAAGAGACCCAGAAAGCAGGGAGTCTTCACCACTGCAGACAGAGTGGGAGGCTACTGAGAATAGCAGGGAAGAGACATGTAGCCAGGTCACAAAAGACAGGAAGATTTCATAGGAAACAGCCCCAGAAGGGGAATGGGTAAAGTTTCTTGCAACATACAGAGCTGATAAGAATTTTAGACTTCAGAATTAAAGAAAAAAGGAACTGCCCTGAGGTGCTGAAAGCACCAGTACAAAGGAATTATTCTCAGATTAAACTAAAAAGCACTATCTCACCCTGCTGATCTGCGTTTTCCTTATTTCAATACTTACCTTGTTCTACTTTGCATTCTCCTAAAACCGAATTTTCAAAATTCAAAACTCTTTTAGCATTTTCAGGAAGTTTACTTTAAAGAAGGCAACACAAGTAAGAGGTTTCCTCCCTCCAGGGTACCAGCAAAGACAAGCACTGTCAAAGGTGCAGAAAGTCCCAAGTGCGAAATATTTCTTTGGAGCTCTTACCATCTTGTGATTTAATTATTTTTAAAAATTTCCTGTGCAGAAAGGGAAGGGTCCCAAGCCCTGGTATGAGAACATCACAAGCAAAGCCATGTACAGACTAATCAGTACACCCAAAACCAAACAAAGATAATGAGGAAGCTGAACATACAAACAAACAGAAATCCTACAGGATTAAGAGGTCTAGGAATCAAAGATCATATGCCTTCAAAAAGCATATTCCTTCTAACTTGTGACATTTTTTCCCCCCCATCTCTTCAAGTCTCATGTAAAACAGATCCCCACTCTCTACCTTCCACCATTTCCAGAGAACACACAGGTCTGAGCAGCCACCAGACATTAGTCAGGAAATTAAAACTGTGCCAGTCAGAAGACAGCTATTAAAAGGCAATGTTCACACTGCATGGAAAAGCAGCCTCTACTTGGGTCCTAAAAGCTACACAACCAAAGTTTTCAACTTACTCCACCTGCAGTAGGAAAGTGAAACCAGTACAAGTTTTACACACCACCCAAGGAAGCTAATAAAAAAAAAAAAGGCAAGCAGAAAAAGCAACCTGTAGGCAGCAGGTGTATTGTAACTACTCCAAATTCAGGACCAATAGGACACCAAATTATGTTCTGGTCACAACTGTAGATATGCCTTAAAACTTTTAAGTACAGGACTTAAACATTATTTAAATTGAATAATCTAATCTGTAGGCTGCTTTCACAGATGCCCATCACCATAATTCTTGGCTACTGCTCAGATAGTAGAGGAACAGGAATTTATTTTCTCCCTTGGCGTGTGCAGTGAATTAAGGGCTATTTTAAAAGTGACTGAACTCAGCAGATGTGGAATGTGTTGATGCTTGGAATGTGTTTGATTAAAAGCATATAGAGATTCTGGGTTTGCTGCAAATACCACATCCTTATTTTTATGTCTGACACCCTTATGTCACCCTTATTTTTATGCCTTAACAGCCTCACATGCGAGGCTCAAGGAAAGCTTAATCTTCCCCAGATTTCTACAGTCAAGCAACAGCTTCACTGCTCCAGTGGAGTGAAGCAGTCACAGGGTGATATAAGTGGTCTGGGATCTCTATTTGCCAAGATCAGTTCCAAACAGAGGTCTGCAGAAACAAAACCAAGTTCTAAATTAGGGCAGACAACAGAGCAGTGCTTAAAAAGGAAACAAGAAATCAGAGAGAACCTTCCACTTCCTAGAAGCAAGTGGGTTTCTGAAGCCCCTTCTTTGTGGCACACATCTAATGTGGTCTGACTCAGCACCTACTCCATACCTTTCCAGCACAGCTGTCACTGCAGTTCTCTAACAGGTACTTACACCTAAGCAATCCCACTGGAGAAGAGAGGAAGAGATTTGCCTTGAACTGTGCATCGAGATCCACTTTATACAAGTTTCAGACTCACACTTTAGCACCTCAATCAACATTTGCATCAGTGCTTCTGTTACCACCAGCCACCTACGCTGTAGCCCTGCATCCTCTACAGCTTTCAAGTGGATACAATTTGTACCAAACACGTAATAAACTGTACAGCTGCAAACTATATAATATTCTCATCATTAAGTGTCACTTGTTTTCATATCTTAATTTGCATGCAACAGCCTGGAATGAACCTTTGGTAGCATGAAGGAATCTCAATCAAACAGGAACAATTTCGTTTAGCTAATCAACTCTATTGTCCCATCAAGCAAAAAGCTGAGCTACACGTACTGGTTTGGAGGGGAATCACCAGTAGCACAGGTTAGACCTTGAGATCCTGAAGAACCAGTACACAGAGGCTTTTTGTTCATGAGGCTGTGCAGAGAGTAGAAGACGTGATCCTGCAGCAAGCAACTGCTACCTCAACAATTTTTCTTTTACTTACAGATGATTCACCAGCAAGGCTGGAGTCAACAAACGTAAGTGGCAATGGGTGTAATTGTTTGAGACAGAAGAATGAATTTCAAATATAGAAGTATAAAAGACAGATGGAATTTCTTAAGATTCATGGATGTGGGGGTTAGGAATAATGAGAAATCTGTGGGGAAGGTCTTTAGTGGATATAGCTATATTTAAGTTTCAGAGGACGTTTTGACCCAAGGTATGAAGTATTTTACATAATGATAGATTGTGGCAGTAATCTGGTGGATGGATGGGGAGAGTTGCTGACACTGGGGGAGAATTCCAACATACCACAGGAGTAGCATGTATGGAAGAACAAATACACAGGTGAAATGGAGTTTTAGGTATTGCTGACTTTCTTTTAAGCAGTTATCTCACACTGAACTATATTCTTTATTTCAAAGCTAAGAAACATTTGCCTGTAGCAGGCTGTCCTGAATGTCCCATCCCTTCTCCTGGGCTCTTATGATTACATCTTTATTTAAACATCTGTTTACCAAGATGTTCCACCTCCCTCTGTTGTTCTTTGTGAACTCAGCCGCAGCGTCAGGAACAAAAAAAACTCATCAGTACAAAAAGTGCTGATTAATGCACAAAACAGCAATGGAAAAAAAAAGTTATGCATCTGTTTAATTCTGTCTAAATTATAGTTGAAGCAAAGGACTGCTATATTAAAAAAATAATCACAGAAGTACAGAAAGGTTTTGTAAAGACAAACACTTCCTTTAACCTCCAATGACTCCAGAATTGCTCTGCAAGCAAAAGTCAAAACAAACTTTACACAACCCAACTTACCTCAATTTGAAAGAGCTCCCCAGCACCTTCACAGTCATTTGATGTAATTATGGGGGTATGAATATGCACGTAGCCATTATCCTGGAACAGACAGAACACTGAAGTTAACTAAAGATATCAAACATTAACTTCAAGGATGACAAAAACCAGCACACATCATAACTAAGCCCCAAACGAGGACAGTGTACGTTGTCTTCTAGGCAACTTCTACCTTACAGAGGGCTAACTAAACACCAGCATGATTTACAAATAAGTTTACTACTTGTGCTTTTTCCTCCATGATTCATTAAAAAATCAACAAGGCCAAGTGTAAAGTACTCCATTTGGGGAAGAACAACCCCATGTACCAGTACAAGTTAGGGGGCGACCTGCTGGAAAGCAGCTCTGGGGAAAAAGACCTCGGAGTCACGGTGGACAACAGACTCATCATGAGCCAACAACATGCCCTCACAGACAAGGGGGCCAATGCCACCCTGGGGGGCATTAAGAAGAGTGTGTCCAACAGGTCGAGAGAGGTTCTCCTTCCTCTCTACTCTGCCCTGGTGAGGCCTCACCTGAAGCACTGTGTGCAGTTCTGCGCTCCCCAGTTCAAGAAGAAAAAGGACCTAATGGAGAGAGTCCAGCACAGGCCACTAGAATCATAGAATTATTAAGGTTGGAAGGGACCTTAAAGATAAGCCAGATCCCCTGCCATAAGCAGGGAACCCCACCACTAGAGCAGACTGCACAAAACCTCGTCCAACCTGGCCTTAAAAACCTCCAGGGATGGGGCATCAACAACTTCCCTGGGCAACCCATTCCAGTTCCTCACCACCCTCACAGTGAAGAATTTCTTCCTAGTATCTAACCTAAATCTCCCCTCTCTCAGTTTAAAACTATCACCCCTTATCCTATCACTATCTTCTCTGATGAAAAGCCCTTCCCCAGCTTTCGTGGAGCCCCTTCAGGCACTGGAAGGTGCTCTAGGGTCTCACCAGAGTGTTCTCTTCTCCAGGCTGAACAGCCCCAACTGTCTCAGCCTGTCATAGCAGAGCTGCTCCAGCCTTTGATCATCTTTGTGGCCCTTCTCTGGACCGTTTCCAACAGGTCTATATATTTCTTGTGCTGAGGGCACCAGAACTGTACACAGTATTCCAGGTGGGGTCTCACCAAAGCAGAGGGGCAGAATCCCCACCCTGGCCCTGCTGGCCACACTTCTTTGGATGCAGCCTAGGATGCAGTTGCTCTCTAGGCTCCAGCACTCACTGGTAATTCATTTTCCCAGTCCCTGCTTCCACCTTCTGTGGCCTTTGTGTTGAGGTTGGAGCGCTTGCCAGAGAAGACTGAACCAACGAAGTCACTGAGGACCCCAGCCTTCTCAATATCCTGTGTTGCTAACTCACCTGTTCCCCTCAAGAGAGGGCCTACACTCCCCTTGGATGTCCTTTTCTTCCCAGCATAGCTAAAGAAGCTTCTCTTATTGTTCTTAACATCCCTGGCAATACTTAATTCTAGCAGGGATTTGGCTCTCCTCATCTGATCCCTGGCTGCTCAGACAACCTCTCTGTTATCCTCCCAGGATACCTGCCCTAGCTTCCACCCCCTCTATGCTTCCTTCTCCAGTTTAAGCTTTTCTAGGAGCTGCTTACTCCTCCATGCCAGTCTCCTGGGAGTTTCTACTTGACTTCCTCTTAGTTGGGATGCTCTTGGGCCTAGAAAAGGTGATCCTTAAATATTAGCCAGCTTTCATGGGCCCATCTACCCTCCAGGATGTTATCCCAAGACACGCTCTGGAGCAGATTCCTGAAGAAGCTAAAATCTGCCTAAGATGATTAAAAGCCTGGAGTATCTACCATATGAGGAAAGGATGAGAATCGGGGCTGTTCAGCTGAGAGAAAGGAGACTTGAGGGGGGGATCTCATCAATGCTTATAAATATCTACAGGGGTGTCAGGAGCATGGGGGGCCAGACTCTTCTCAGTGGTGCCCAGTGACAGGACAAGGGGCAAAGGGCACAAACTGGTGCACAGGAGGTTTAGCCTGAATATGAGAAAATATTTCTTGACTCTTAAGAGTAGCAGAGCCCTGGAATGGGCTGCTCAGGGAGGTTGTGGAGTCTCCATCCCTGGAGACATTCCAAAACACCCTGGATGTGTTCCTGTGGGATCTGCTCTAGGGAATCCTGCTCTTGCAGGGTGTTGGACTAGATGATTTCCAGAGGTCCCCTCCAACCCCAACTATTCTGTGTGATTCTGTGAAATTAGATTTTTATCATTACTACAGTTTTTACAACTGCCCATTTCCACACCATTCCCCTTTCTTCTCACCTCCTCTGGTATTTTTTTTTTTTTTT